>NW_028138964.1:5000-239366 GCF_964270905.1 Leucopleurus acutus
AGCCGTCCCCTCACCCGTTCCCTAATCCTAACCCGTACGCTCACACTAACCCGCGCCCTCACACGTACGCTCCCCCTAAACCGTTGTCGTACCCTCACCTGGACCCTAAACCATCCCTGTCCCCTAACCCTAACCCTAGCCTGAACCCTAACCCTAACCCTAACCCTTCCCCGAAGTCTTCCCCTCACCCGTCCCCTAATCCTAACCCGTAAGCTCACACTAACCCGCGCCCACACACGTACGCTCCCCCTAAACCGTTGTCGTACCCTCACCTGGACCCTAAACCGTCCCCGTCCCCTAACCCTAACCCTAGCCCGAACCGTAACTCTAACCCTTCACCGAAGCCTTCCCCTCACCCGTCCTCTAATCCTAACCCGTACCCTCACACTAACCCGCGCCCTCACCCGTACGCTCCCCCTAAACCGTTGTCGTACCCTCACCTGGACGCTAAACCGTCCCCGTCCCCTAAATCTAGCCCTAGCCCGAACCCTAACCCGAAACCTTCCCCGAAGCCTTCCCCCACGCGTCCCCTAATCCTATCCCGGACGCTCACACTAACCCACGACTTCACACTTACGCACCCCCTAAACCGTTGTCGTACCCTCACCTGGACCCTAAACCGTCCCTGTCACCTAACCCTAACCCTAGCCCGAACCCTAAACGTAACACTTCCCCGAAGCCTTCCCCTCACCCGTCCCCTAATCCTAACCCGTACGCTCACACTAACCCACGCCCTCACACGTACACTCCCCCTAAACCATTGTCGTACCCTCACCTGGAGCCAAAATGGTCCCCGTCCCCTAACCCTAACCCTAGCCCGAACCCTAACCCTAACCCTTCCCTGAAGCCTTCCCCTCACCCGTTCCCTAATCCTAACCTGTACGCTCACACTAACCTACGCTCTCACACGTACGCTCCCCCTAAACCATATTCGTACCCTCACCTGGACCCTAAACCGTCCCCGTCCCCTAACCCTAACCCTAGCCCTAAACCTAAACCTAACTCTTCCCCGATGCCTTCCCCTCACCCGTCCCCTAAACCTAACCCAAACGGTCACAGTAACCCGCGCCCTCACACGTACGCTCCCCCTAAACTGTTGTCGTACGCTCACCTGGACACTAAACCGTCCCCATCCCCTAACCCTAACCCTAGCCCGAACCCTAACCCTAATCATTCCCCAAAGCCTTCCCCTCACCCGTCCCCTAATCCTAACGCATACGCTCACACTAACCCGCGCCCTCACACGTACGCTCCCCGTAAACCGTTGTCGTAACCTCACCTGGACCCTAAACCGTCCCCGTCCCCTAACCCTAACCCTAGCCCGAACCCTAACCCTAAGTCCTCCCCGAAGTCTTCCCCTCACCCGTCCCCTAATCCTAACCCGTACGCTCACACTAACCCGCGCCCTCACACGTACCCTCCCCCTAAAGCGTTGTCGTACCCTCACCTGGACCCTAAACCGTCCCCGTCCCCTAACCCTAACAATAGCCCGAACCCTAACCCTAACACTTCCCCGAAGCCTTCCCCTCACCCGTCCCCTAATCCTAACCCGTACGCTCACACTAACCCACGCCCTCACACGTACGCTCCCACTAAACCATTGTCGTACCGTCACCTGGACCCTAAACCGTCCCCGTCCCGTAACCCTAACCCTAGCCCGAACGCAAACCCTAACCTTTCCACGAAGCCTTCCCCTCACCCGTCCCATAATCCTAACCTGTACGCTCACACTAACCTACGCCCTCACACGTACGCTCCCCCTAAACCATTTTCGTAGCCTCACCTGGACCCTAAACCGTCCCCGTCCCCTAACTCTAACCCTAGCCCTAACACTAAACCTAACCCTTCCCCGATGCCTTCCCCTCACCCGTCCCCTAAACCTAACCCGTACGCTCACACTAACCCGCGCCCTCACACGTACCCTCCCCCTAAAGCGTTGTCGTACCCTCACCTGGACCCTAAACCGTCCCCGTACCCTAACCCTAACCCTAGCCCGAACCCTAACCCTAACCCTTCCACGAAGCCTTCTCCTCACCCGTCCCCTAATCATAACCCGTACGCTCACACTACCGCACGCCCTCACACGTACGCTACCCCTAAAGCGTTGTCGTACCCTCACCTGCACCCTAAACCGTCCCCGTCCCCTAACCCTAACCCTAGCCCGAACACTAACCCTAACACTTCCCCGAAGCCGTCCCCTCACCCGTTCCCTAATCCTAACCCGTACGCTCACACTAACCCGCGCCCTCACACGTACGCTCCCCCTAAACCGTTGTCGTACCCTCACCTGGACCTAAACCATCCCTGTCCCCTAACCCTAACCCTAGCCTGAACCCTAACCCTAACCCTAACCCTTCCCCGAAGTCTTCCCCTCACCCGTCCCCTAATCCTAACCCGTAAGCTCACACTAACCCGCGCCCACACACGTACGCTCCCCCTAAACCGTTGTCGTACCCTCACCTGGACCCTAAACCGTCCCCATCCCCTAACCCTAACCCTAGCCCGAACCCTAACTCTAACCCTTCACCGAAGCCTTCCCCTCACCCGTCCTCTAATCCTAACCCGTACCCTCACACTAACCCGCGCCCTCACCCGTACGCTCCCCCTAAACCGTTGTCGTACCCTCACCTGGACCCTAAACCGTCCCCGTCCCCTAAATCTAGCCCTAGCCCGAACCCTAACCCGAAACCTTCCCCGAAGCCTTCCCCCACGCGTCCCCTAATCCTATCCCGGACGCTCACACTAACCCACGACTTCACACTTACGCACCCCCTAAACCGTTGTCGTACCCTCACCTGGACCCTAAACCGTCCCCGTCACCTAACCCTAACCCTAGCCCGAACCCTAAACGTAACACTTCCCCGAAGCCTTCCCCTCACCCGTCCCCTAATCCTAACCCGTACGCTCACACTAACCCGCGCCCTCACACGTACACTCCCCCTAAACCATTGTCGTACCCTCACCTGGAGCCAAAATGGTCCCCGTCCCCTAACCCTAACCCTAGCCCGAACCCTAACCCTAACCCTTCCCTGAAGCCTTCCCCTCACCCGTTCCCTAATCCTAACCTGTACGCTCACACTAACCTACGCTCTCACACGTACGCTCCCCCTAAACCATATTCGTACCCTCACCTGGACCCTAAACCGTCCCCGTCCCCTAACCCTAACCCTAGCCCTAAACCTAAACCTAACTCTTCCCCGATGCCTTCCCCTCACCCGTCCCCTAAACCTAACCCAAACGGTCACAGTAACCCGCGCCCTCACACGTACGCTCCCCCTAAACTGTTGTCATACGCTCACCTGGACCCTAAACCGTCCCCATCCCCTAACCCTAACCCTAGCCCAAACCCTAACCCTAACCATTCCCCAAAGCCTTCCCCTCACCCGTCCCCTAATCCTAACGCATACGCTCACACTAACCCGCGCCCTCACACGTACGCTCCCCGTAAACCATTGTCGTAACCTCACCTGGACCCTAAACCGTCCCCGTCCCCTAACCCTAACCCTAGCCCGAACCCTAACCCTAAGTCCTCCCCGAAGTCTTCCCCTCACCCGTCCCCTAATCCTAACCCGTACGCTCACACTAACCCACGCCCTCACACGTACGCTCCCACTAAACCATTGTCGTACCGTCACCTGGACCCTAAACCGTCCCCGTCCCCTAACCCTAACCCTAGCCCGAACGCAAACCGTAACCTTTCCACGAAGCCTTCCCCTCACCCGTCCCATAATCCTAACCCGTACGCTCATTCTAAACCGCACCCTCACACATTCGCTCCCCCTAAAGGGTTGTCGTACCCTCACCTTGACCCTAAACCGTCCCCGTCCCCTAACCCTAACCCTAGCCCGAACCCTAACCCTAACCCTTCCCCGAAGCCTTCCCCTCACCCCTCCCCTAATCCTAACCCGTACGCTCACACTAACCCGCGCCCTCACACGTACGCTCCCCCTAAACCATTGTCGTACCCTCACCTGGACCCTAAACTGTCCCCGTCCCCTAACCCTAACCCTAGCCCGAACCCTAACCCTAACCCTTCTCCGAAGCCTTCCCCTCACCCGTCCCCTAATCCTAACCCGTACGCTCACACTAACCTGCGCCCTCACACGTACGCTCCCCCTAAACCGTTGTCGTACCCTCACCTGGACCCTAAACCGTCCCCGTCCCCTAACCCTAACCCTAGGCCGAACCCTAACCCTAACACTTCCCCGAAGCCTTCCCCTCACCCGTCTCCTAACCCTAACCCGTACGCTCATACTAACCCGCGCCCTCACACGTATTCTCCCCCTAAACCGTTGTCGTACCCTCACCTGGACACTAAACCGTCCCCGTCCCCTAACCCTAACCCTAGCCCGAACCCTAACCCTAACCCTTCCCCGAAGCCTTCCCCTCACCCGTCCTCTAATCCTAACCCGTACGCTCACACTAACCCACGCCCTCACACGTACGCTCCCCCTAAAGCGTTGTCGTACCCTCACCTGGACCCTAAACCGTACCCGTCCCCTAACCCTAACCCTAGCCCGAACCCTAACCCTAACACTTCCCCGAAGCCGTCCCCTCACCCGTTCCCTAATCCTAACCCGTACGCTCACACTAACCCGCGTCCTCACACGTACGCTCCCCCTTAACCGTTGTCGTACCCTCACCTGGACTCTAAACCATCCCTGTCCCCTAACCCTAACCCTAGCCTGAACCCTAACCCTAACCCTTCCCCGAAGTCTTCCCCTCACCCGTCCCCTAATCCTAACCCGTAAGCTCACACTAACCCACGCCCTCACCCGTACGCTCCCCCTAAACCGTTGTCATACCCTCACCTGGACCCTAAACCGTCCCCGTCCCCTAAACCTAACCCTAGCCCAAACCCTAAACCTAACACTTCCCCGAAGCCTTCCCCTCACCCATCCCCTAATCCTAACCCGTACGCTCACACTAACCCGTGCCCTCACACGTACGCTCCCCGTAAACCGTTGTCGTACCCTCACCTGGACCCTAAACCGTCCCCGTCCCCTAACCCTAACCCTAGCCCGAACCCTAAACGTAACACTTCCCCGAAGCCTTCCCCTCACCCGTCCCCTAATCCTAACCTGTACGCTCACACTAACCTACGCCCTAACACGTACGCTCCCCCTAAACCATTTTCGTACCCTCACCTGGACCCTAAACCGTCCCCGTCCCCTAACCCTAACCCTAGCCCTAACACTAAACCTAACCCTTCCCCGATGCCTTCCCCTCACCCGTCCCCTAAACCTAACCCAAACGCTCACAGTAACCCGTGCCCTCACACGTACGCTCCCCCTAAACCGTTGTCGTAACCTCACCTGGACCCTAAACCATCCCCGTCGCCTAACCCTAACCCTAGCCCGAACCCTAACCCTAAGTCCTCCCCGAAGTCTTCCCCTCACCCGTTCCCTAATCCTAACCCGTACGCTCACACTAACCCGCGCCCTCACACGTACCCTCCCCCTAAAGCGTTGTCGTACCCTCACCTGGACCCTAAACCGTCCCCGTCCCCTAACCCTAACAATAGCCCGAACCCTAACCCTAACACTTCCCCGAAGCCTTCCCCTCACCCGTCCCCTAATCCTAACCCGTAAGCTCACACTAACCCACGCCCTCACAAGTACACTCCCCCTAAACCATTGTCGTACCCTCACCTGGAGCCAAAACGGTCCCCGTCCCCTAACCCTAACCCTAGCCCGAACCCTAACTCTAACCCTTCCCCGAAGCCTTCCCCTCACCCGGCCTCTAATCCTAACCCGTACCCTCACACTAACCCACGCCCTCACCCGTATGCTCCCCCTAAACCGCTGTAATACCCTTACCTGGACCCTAAACCATCCCCGTCCCCTAATCCTAACCCTAGCCCGAACCCTAACCCTAACACTTCCCCAAAGCCTTCCCCTCTACCGTATCCTAATCCTAACCCGTACGCTCACACTAACCCGCACCCTCACACGTACGCTACCCCTAAAGCATTGTCGTACCCTCACCTGGACCCTAAACCGTCCCCATCCCGTAACCCTAACCCTAGCCCGAACCCTAATCCTAACCCTTCCCCGAAGCCTTCCCCTCACCCGTCCCCTAATCCTAACCCGTACGCTCACACTAACCCGCGCCCTCACACGTACTCTCCCCCTAAACCATTGTCGTACCCTCACCTGAACCCTAAACCGTCCCCGTCACCTAACCCTAACCCTAGCCCGAACCCTAAACCTAACACTTCCCTGAAGCCTTCCCCTCACCCGTCCCCTAATCGTAACCCGTACGCTCACACTAACCCGCGCCCTCAAACGTACGCTCACCCTAAACTGTTGTCGTACCCTCACCTGGACCCTAAACCGTCCCCATCCCCTAACCCTAACCGCAGCCCGAACCCTAACCCTAACCCTTTCCCGAAGTCTTCCCCTCACCCGTCCCCTAATCCTAAACCGTACGCTCACACTAACCTGCGCCCTCACACGTACGCTCCCCCTAAACCTATGTCGTACCCTCACCTGGACCCTAAACCGTCCCCGTCCCCTAACCCTAACCCTAGCCTGAACCCTAACCCTAACACTTCTCCGAAGCCTT
Source organism: Leucopleurus acutus (assembly GCF_964270905.1). Taxonomy (NCBI): domain Eukaryota; kingdom Metazoa; phylum Chordata; class Mammalia; order Artiodactyla; family Delphinidae; genus Leucopleurus; species Leucopleurus acutus. Next base: position 11,568 of record NW_028138964.1, read on the forward strand.
CCCCTCACCTGTCCCCTAACCCTAACCCGTACGCTCAAACTAACCCGCGCCCTCACACGTATTCTCCCCCTAAACCGTTGTCGTACCCTCAACTGGACCCTAAACCGTCCCCTTCCCCTAACCCTAACCCTAGTCCGAACCCTAACCTTAACCCTTCCCCGAAGCATTCCCCTCACCCGTCCCCTAATCCTAACCCGTACGCTCACACTAACCCGCGCCCTCACACGTACGCTCCCCCTAAAGCGTTGTCGTACTCTCACCTGGACCCTAAACCGTCCCCGTCCCCTAACCCTAACCCTAGCCCGAACCCTAACCCTAACCCTTCCCCGAAGCCTTCCCCTCACCCGTCCCCTAATCCTAACCCGTACGCTCACACTAACCCACGCCCTCACACGTACGCTCCCCCTAAAGCGTTGTCATACCCTCACCTGGACCCTAAACCGTACCCGTCCCCTAAACCTAACCCTAGCCCGAACACTAACCCTAACACTTCCCAAAAGCCGTCCCCTCACCCTTTCCCTAATCCTAACCCGTACGCTCACACTAACCCGCGTCCTCACACATACGATCCCCCTTAACCGTTGTCGTACCCTCACCTGGACCCTAAACCATCCCTGTCCCCTAACCCTAACCCTAGCCTGAACCGTAACCCTAACCCTTCCCCGAAGTCTTCCCCTCACCCGTCCCCTAATCCTAACCCGTAAGCTCACACTAACCCACGCCCTCACCCGTACGCTCCCCCTAAACCGTTGTCATACCCTCACCTGGACCCTAAACCGTCCCCGTCCCCTAAACCTAACCCTAGCCCAAACCCTAAACCTAACACTTCCCCGAAGACTTCCCCTCACCCATCCCCTAATCCTAACCCGTACGCTCACACTAACCCGTGCCCTCACACGTACGCTCCCCGTAAACCGTTGTCGTACCCTCACCTGGACCCTAAACCGTCCCCGTCCCCTAACACTAACCCTAGCCCGAACCCTAAACGTAACACTTCCCCGAAGCCTTCCCCTCACCCGTCCCCTAATCCTAACCCGTACGCTCACACTAACCCGCGCCCTCACACGTAAACTCCCCCTAAACCATTGTCGTACCCTCACCTGGAGCCAAAATGGTCCCCGTCCCCTAACCCTAACCCTAGCCCGAACCCTAACCCTAACCCTTCCGTGAAGCCTTCCCCTCACCCGTCCCCTAATCCTAACCTGTACGCTCACACTAACCTACGCCCTCACACGTACGCTCCCCCTAAACCATTTTCGTAGCCTCACCTGGACCCTAAACCGTCCCCGTCCCCTAACCCTAACCCTAGCCCTAACACTAAACCTAACCCTTCCCCGATGCCTTCCCCTCACCCGTCCCCTAAACCTAACCCGTACGCTCACACTAACCCGCGCCCTCACACGTACCCTCCCCCTAAAGCGTTGTCGTACCCTCACCTGGACCCTAAACCGTCCCCGTCCCCTAACCCTAACCCTAGCCCGAACCCTAACCCTAACCCTTCCCCGAAGCCTTCCCCTCACCCGTCCTCTAATCCTAACCCGTACCCTCACACTAACCCGCGCCCTCACACGTACGCTCCCCCTAAACCATTGTCGTACCCTCACCTGGACCCTAAACTGTCCCCGTGCCCTAACCCTAACCCTAGCCCGAACCCTAACCCTAACCCTTCCCCGAAGCCTTCCCCTCACCCGTCCCCTAATCCTAACCCGTACGCTCATACTAACCTGCGCCCTCACACGTACGCTCCCCCTAAACCGTTGTCGTACCCTCACCTGGACCCTAAAGCGTCCCCGTCCCCTAACCCTAACCCTAGCCCGAACCCTAACCCTAACACTTCCCCGAAGCCTTCCCCTCACCCGTCTCCTAACCCTAACCCGTACGCTCATACTAACCCGCGCCCTCACACGTATTCTCCCCCTAAACCGTTGTCGTACCCTCACCTGGACACTAAACCGTCCCCGTACCCTAACCCTAACCCTAGCCCGAACCCTAACCCTAACCCTTCCACGAAGCCTTCTCCTCACCCGTCCCCTAATCATAACCCGTACGCTCACACTACCGCACGCCCTCACACGTACGCTACCCCTAAAGCGTTGTCATACCCTCACCTGCACCCTAAACCGTCCCCGTCCCCTAACCCTAACCCTAGCCCGAACACTAACCCTAACACTTCCCCGAAGCCGTCCCCTCACCCGTTCCCTAATCCTAACCTGTACGCTCACACTAACCCGCGCCCTCACACGTACGCTCCCCCTAAACCGTTGTCGTACCCTCACCTGGACCTAAACCATCCCTGTCCCCTAACCCTAACCCTAGCCTGAACCCTAACCCTAACCCTAACCCTTCCCCGAAGTCTTCCCCTCACCCGTCCCCTAATCCTAACCCGTAAGCTCACACTAACCCGCGCCCACACACGTACGCTCCCCCTAAACCGTTGTCGTACCCTCACCTGGACCCTAAACCGTCCCCGTCCCCTAACCCTAACCCTAGCCCGAACCCTAACTCTAACCCTTCACCGAAGCCTTCCCCTCACCCGTCCTCTAATCCTAACCCGTACCCTCACACTAACCCGCGCCCTCACCCGTACGCTCCCCCTAAACCGTTGTCGTACCCTCACCTGGACCCTAAACCGTCCCCGTCCCCTAAATCTAGCCCTAGCCCGAACCCTAACCCGAAACCTTCCCCGAAGCCTTCCCCCACGCGTCCCCTAATCCTATCCCGGACGCTCACACTAACCCACGACTTCACACTTACGCACCCCCTAAACCGTTGTCGTACCCTCACCTGGACCCTAAACCGTCCCCGTCACCTAACCCTAACCCTAGCCCGAACCCTAAACGTAACACTTCCCCGAAGCCTTCCCCTCACCCGTCCCCTAATCCTAACCCGTACGCTCACACTAAAACGCGCCCTCACACGTACACTCCCCCTAAACCATTGTCGTACCCTCACCTGGAGCCAAAATGGTCCCCGTCCCCTAACCCTAACCCTAGCCCGAACCCTAACCCTAACCCTTCCCTGAAGCCTTCCCCTCACCCGTTCCCTAATCCTAACCTGTACGCTCACACTAACCTACGCTCTCACACGTACGCTCCCCCTAAACCATATTCGTACCCTCACCTGGACCCTAAACCGTCCCCGTCCCCTAACCCTAACCCTAGCCCTAAACCTAAACCTAACTCTTCCCCGATGCCTTCCCCTCACCCGTCCCCTAAACCTAACCCAAACGGTCACAGTAACCCGCGCCCTCACACGTACGCTCCCCCTAAACTGTTGTCGTACGCTCACCTGGACCCTAAACCGTCCCCATCCCCTAACCCTAACCCTAGCCCGAACCCTAACCCTAACCATTCCCCAAAGCCTTCCCCTCACCCGTCCCCTAATCCTAACGCATACGCTCACACTAACCCGCGCCCTCACACGTACGCTCCCCGTAAACCGTTGTCGTAACCTCACCTGGACCCTAAACCGTCCCCGTCCCCTAACCCTAACCCTAGCCCGAACCCTAACCCTAAGTCCTCCCCGAAGTCTTCCCCTCACCCGTCCCCTAATCCTAACCCGTACGCTCACACTAACCCGCGCCCTCACACGTACCCTCCCCCTAAAGCGTTGTCATACCCTCACCTGGACCCTAAACCGTCCCCGTCCCCTAACCCTAACAATAGCCCGAACCCTAACCCTAACACTTGCCCGAAGCCTTCCCCTCACCCGTCCCCTAATCCTAACCCGTACGCTCACACTAACCCGTGCCCTCACATGTACGCTCCCCCTAAAGCGTAGTCGTACCCTCACCTGCAACCTAAACTGTCCCTGTCCCCTAACGCTAACCCTAGCCCGAACCCTAACCCTAACCCTTCCCCGAAGCCTTCCCCTCACCCGTCCCCTAATCCTAACCCGGACGCTCACACTAACCCACGACTTCACACTTACGCTCCCCCTAAACCGTTGTCGTACCCTCACCTGGACCCTAAACCGTCCCCGTCCCCTAATCCTAAGCCTAGCCCGAACCCTAACTCTAACACTTCCCCGAAGCCTTCCCCTCACCCGTCATCTAATCCTAACCCGTACCCTCACACTAACCCGCGCCCTCACCCATACGCTCCCCCTTAACCGTTGTCGTACCCTCACCTGGACCCTAAACCGTCCCCGTCCCCTAACCCTAACCCTAGCCCGAACCCTAAACCTAACACTTCCCCGAAGCCTTCCCCTCACCCATCCCCTAATCCTAACCCGTACGCTCACACTAACCCACGCCCTCACACGTACGCTCCCCCTAAACCTTTGTCGTTCCCTCACCTGGACCCTAAAACGTCCCCGTCCCCTAACCCTAACCCTAGCCCGAACGCTAAACGTAACACTTCCCCGAAGCCTTCCACTCAACCGTCCCCTAATCCTAACCCGTACGCTCACACTAACCCGCGCCCTCACACGTACACTCCCCCTAAACCATTGTCGTACCCTCACCTGGAGCCAAAACGGTCCCCGTCCCCTAACCCTAACCCTAGCCCGAACCCTAACCCTAACCCTTCCCCGAAGCCTTCCCCTCACCCGTCCCCTAATCCTAACCCGTACGCTCACACTAACCTACGCCCTCACACGTACGCTCCCCCAAACCATATTCGTACCCTCACCTGGACCCTAAACCGTCCCCGTCCCCTAACCCTAACCCTAGCCCGAACCCTAAACCTAACCCTTCCCCTAAGCCTTCCCCTCACCCGTCCCCTAATCCTAACCCATACGCTGACACTAACCCGCGCCCTCACACGTACGCTCCCCCTAAACTGTTGTCGTACACTCACCTGGACCCTAAACCGTCCCCATCCCCTAACCCTAACCCTACCCCGAACCCTAACCCTAACCCTTCCCCGAAGCCTTCCCCTCACCCGTCCCCTAATCCTAACCCATACGCTCACACTAACCCGTGCCCTCACACGTACGCTCCCCGTAAACCGTTGTCGTAACCTCACCTGGACCCTAAACCGTCCCCGTCCCCTAACCCTAACCCTAGCCCGAACCCTAACACTAAGTCCTCCCCGAAGTCTTCCCCTCACCCGCCCCCTAATCCTAACCGGTACGCTCACGCTAACCCGCGCCCTCACACGTACCCTCCCCCTAAAGCGTTGTCGTACCCTCACCTGGACCCTAAACCGTCCCCGTCCCCTAACCCTAACCCTAGCCCGAACCCTTACTCTAACACTTCCCCGAAGCCTTCCCCTCACCCGTCCCCTAATCCTAACCCGTACGCTCACACTAACCCACGCCCTCACATGTACGCTCCCCCTAAAGGGTTGTCGTACCCTCACCTGCAACCTAAACTGTCCCTGTCCCCTAACGCTAACCCTAGCCCGAACCCTAAACCTAACACTTCCCCGAAGCCTTCCCCTTACCCGTCCCCTAATCCTAACCCGTACGCTCACACTAACCCGCGCCCTCACACGTACGCTCACCCTAAACTGTTGTCGTACCCTCACGTGGACCCTAAACCGTCCCCGACCCCTAAGCCTAACCCTAGCCCGAACCCTAACCCTAACCCTTCCCCGAAGCCTTCCCCTCACCCGTCCCCTAATCCTAACCCGTACGCTCACACTAACATGCGCCCTCACACGTACGCTCCCCCTAAACGGTTGTCGTACCCTCACCTGGATCCTAAACCGTCCCCGTCCCCTAACCCTAACCCTAGCCCGAACCCTAACCCTAACACTTCCCCGAAGCCTTCCCCTCACCCGTCCCCTAATACTAACCTGTACGCTAACACTAACCCGCGCCCTCACACGTACGCTCCCCCTAAAGCTTTGTCGTACCCTCACCTGGACCCTAAACCGTCCCCGTCCCCTAACCCTAAACCTAGCCCGAACCCTAACCCTAACACTTCCCCGAAGCCTTCCCCTCACCCGTCCCCTAATCCTAACCCGTACGCTCACACTAACCCGCGCCCTCACACGTACGCTCCCCCTAAACCGTTGTCGTACCCTCACCTGGACCCTAAACCATCCCTGTCCCTTAACCCTAACCCTAGCCTGAACCCTAACCCTAACCCTTCCCCGAAGTCTTCCCCTCAACCGTCCCCTAATCCTAACCCGTACGCTCACACTAAACCGCGCCCACACACGTACGCTCCCCCTAAACCGTTGTTGTACCCTCACCTGGACCCTAAACCGTCCCCGATCCCTAACTCTAACCCTAGCCCGAACCCTAACCCTAACCCTTCCCCGAAGCCTTCCCCTCACCCGTCCCATAATCCTAACCTGTACGGTCACATTAACCCACGCCCTCACACGTACGCTACCCCTAAACCGTTGTCGTACCCTCACCTGGACCCTAAACCGTCCCCGTCCCTAACACTAACCCTAGCCCGAACCATAACCCTAACCCTTCCACGAAGCCTTCCTCTCACCCGTCCCCTAATCCTAACACGTAAGCTCACACTAACCCGCGCCCTCACACGTACGCTCACCCTATACCGTGTCGTACCCTCACCTGGACCCTAAACCGTCCCTGTTCCCTAACCCTAACCCTAGCCCGAACCCTAACACTTCCCCGAAGCCTTCCCCTCACCCGTCCACTAATCCTAACCCGTACGCTCACACTAACCCGCGCCCTCACACGTACGCTCCACTAAACCGTTGTCATACCCTCACCTGGACCCTAAACCGTCCCCGTCCCCGTCCCCTAACCCTATCCCGAACACTATCCCTAACCCTTCCCCGAAACGCTCCCCTCACACGTCCCCTAATTCTAACCCGTACGCTCACAATAACCCACGCCCTCACACGTACGCTCTCCCTAAAGCATTGTCGTACCCTTACCTGCACCCTAAACCGTCCCCGTCCCCTAACCCTAAACCTAGCCCAAACCGTAACCCTAACACTTCCCCGAAGCCTTCCCCTCACCCGTCCCCTAATCCTAACCCGTACGCTCACACTAACACGCGCCCTCACACGTACGCTCCCCCTAAACTGTTGTCGTACCCTCACCTGGACCCTAAACCGTCCCCATCCCCTAACCCTAACCCTAGCCCGAACCCTAACCCTAACGCTTCTCCGAAGCCTTCCCCTCACCCGTCCCCTAATCCTAACCCATACGCTCACACTAACCCGCGCCCTCACACGTACGCTCCCTGTAAACCATTGTCGTACCCTCACCTGGACCCTAAACTGTCCCCGATCCCTAACCCTAACCCTAGCCCGAACACTAACCCTAACCCTTCCCCAAAGCCTTCCCCTAACCCGTCCCCTAATCCTAAAAAGTATGCTCACACTAACTCGCGCCCTCACACGTACGCTCCCCCTAAACCATTGTCGTACCCTCTCCTGGACCCTAAACCGTCCACGTTCCCTAGCCCTAACCCTAGCCCGAACCCTAACCCTAACCCTTCCCCAAAGCCTACCCCTCACCGTCCCCTAAGCCTAAACCATACGCTCACACTAACCCGCGCCCTCACACGTACGCTCCCACTAAACTGCTGTCGTACCCTCAACTGGACGCGAAACCGTCCCCGTCCCCTAACCCTAACCCTAGCCCGAACCCTAACCCTAACCCTTCCCCGAAGCCTTCCCCTCACCCGTCCCCTAATCCTAACCCGTACGCTCACACTAACCCGTGCCCTCACACGTACGCTCCCCCTAAACCGTTGTCGTACCCTCACCTGGACCCTAAACTGTCCCCGTCCCCTAACCCTAACCCTAACCTGAACCCTAACCCTAACCCTTCCCCGAAGCCTTCACCTCACCCACCCCTAATCCTAACCCGTATGCTCACACTAACTCACGCCCTCTCACGTACGATCCCGCTAAAGCGTTGTCGTACCCTCACCTGGACTCTAAACCGTCCCCGTCCCCTAAACCAAACCCTAGCCCGAACCCTAACACTAACCCTTCCCCGAAGCCTTCCCCTCACCCGTCCCCGAATCCTATCCCGTACGCTCACACTAACCGGCGCCCTCACACGTACGCTCCCCCTAAACCATTGTCGTACCCTCACCGGGACCCTAAACCGTCCCTGTCCCCTAACCCTAACCCTAGCCCGAACCCTAACCCTAACCCTTCCTCGAAGCCTTCCCCTCACCCGTCCCCTAATCTTAACCCATACGCTCACACCAACCCTCACCCTCACACGTACGCTACCCCTAAAACGTTGTCGTACCCTCACCTGGACCCTAAACCGTCCCCGTCCCTAACCCTAACCCTAGCCCGAACCATAACCCTAACCCTTCCAGGAAGCCTTCCCCTCACCCGTCCCCTAATCCTAACCCATAAGCTCACACTAACCCGCGCCCTCACACGTACGCTCACCCTAAACCGTGTCATACCCTCACCTGGACCCTAAACCGTCCCCGTTCCCTAACCCTAACCCTAGCCCGAACCCTAACCCTAACCCTTCCCCGAAGCGTTCCCCTCACCCGTCCCCTAATCCTAAACCAGTACGCTCACACTAACACGCGCCCTCACACGTACGCTCCCCCTAAACCGTTGTTGTACCCTCACCTGGACCCTAAAACGTCCCCGTCCCCTAACCCTAACCGTAGCCTGAACCCTAACCCTAACCCTTCTCCGAAGCCTTCCCCTCACCCGTCCCCTAATCCTAACCTGTACTTTCACACTAACCCGCGCCATCACACGTACGCTCCCCCTAAACCGTTGTCGTACCCTCACCTGGACCCTATACATCCCCGTCCCCTAACCCTAACCCTAGCCCGAACCCTAACCCTAACCCTTCCCCGAAGCCTTCCCCTCACCCGTCCCCTAATCCTTACTCGTAGGCTCACACTAACCCGCGCCCTCAAACGTACGCTCACCCTAAAGCATTGTCGTACCCTCACCTGGACCCTAAACCCTCCCCGTCACCTAACACTAACCCTAGTGCGAACCCTAACCCTAACCCTTCCCGTCACCCGTCCCCTAATCCTAAACCATACGCTCACACTGAACAGCGCCCTCACACGTACGCTCCCCCTAAACCGCTGTAATACCCTCACCTGGACCCTAAACCATCCCCGTCCCCTAATCCTAACCCTAGCCCGAACCCTATCCCTAACCATTCCCCGAAGCCTTCCCCTCACCCGTCCCCTAATCCTAACCCGTACGCTCACACTAACACGCGCCCTCACACGTACGCTCCCCCTAAACCATTGTCGTACCCTCACCTCGACCCAAAACCGTCCCCGTCCCCTAACCCTAACCCTAGCCCTAACCCTAACCCTAACACTTCCCCGAAGCCTTCCCCTCACCCGTCCCCTAATCCTAACCCGTACACTCACACAAACCCGCGCCCTCACACGTACGCTCCACCTAAACCATTCTCGTACCCTCACCTGGACCCTAAACCGTCCCCGTCCCCTAAACCTAACCCTAGCCCGAACCCTATCCATAACCATTCCCCGAAGCCTTCGGTTCACCCGTCCCCTAATCCTAACCCGTAAGCTCACACTAACCGGCGCCCTCACACGTACGCTCCCCCTAAACTGCTGTCGTACCCTCAACTGGACACGAAACCGTCCCCGTCCCCTAACCCTAACCCTAGCCCGAACCCTAACCCTGACCCTTCCCCGAAGCCTTCCCCTCACCCGTCCCCTAATCCTAACCCGTACGCTCACACTAACACGCGCCCTCACACGTACGCTCCCCCTAAAGTGTTGTCTTACCCTCAACTGGACCTTAAACCGTCCCCGTCCCCAAACGCTAACCCTAGCCCGAACCCTAACCCTAACCATTCCCCAAAGCCTTCCCCTAACCTGTCCCCTAATCCTAACCCGTAAGCTCACACTATCCGGCGCCCTCACACTTACGCTCCCCCTAAACCGCTGTCGTACCCTCAACTGGACACGAAACCGTCCCCGTCCCCTAACCCTAACCCTAGCCCGAACCCTAACCCTAACACTTCCCGGAAGCCTTCCCCTCACCCGTCCCCTAATCCTAACCCGTACTCTCACACTAACCCACGCCCTCACACGTACGCTCCCCCTAAACCGTTGTCGTACCCTCACCTGGACACTAAACCGTCTCCGTCCCCTAACCCTAACCCTAGCCCGAACCCTAACCCTAACCCTTCCCCGAAGCCTTCTCCTCACCGGTCCCCTAATCCTAACCCATACGCTCACACTAACCCGCGCCCTCACACATACGCTCCCCCTAAAGCATTGTCCTACACTCACCTGGACCCTAAACCGCCTCCGTCCCCTAACCCTAATCCTAGCCCGAACCCTAACCCTAACAGTTCCCCGAAGCCTTCCCCTCACCCGTCCCCTAATCGTAACCCGTACGCTCACACTAACCCATGCCCTCACACGTATGCTCCGCCTAAACTGCTGACGTACCCTCACCTGGTTCCTAAACCGTCCCCATCCCCTAACCCTAACCCTAGCCCAAACCCTAACCCTAACACTTCCTCGAAGCCTTCCCCTCACCCGTCCCCTAATCCTAACCAGTAAGCTCACACTAACCCGCGCCCTCACACGTTAGCTGCCCCTAAACCATGGTCGTACCCTCACCTGGACCCTAAACCGTCCCCGTCCCCTAACCCTAACCCTAGCCTGAACCGTAACCCTAACCCTTCCCCGAAGCCTTCCCCTCACCCGTCCCCTAATCCTAACCCGTACGATAACACTAACCCTTGCCCTCACACGTACGCTACCCCTAAACCGTTGTCATACCCTCACCTGGACCCTATACATCCCCGTCCCCTAACCCTAACCCTAGCCTGAACCCTAACCCTAACCCTTCCCCGAAGCCTTCCCCTCACCAGTCCCCTAATCCTAACCCGTAGGCTCACACTAACCCGCGCCCTCACACGTACGCTCACCCTAAAGCATTGTCGTACCCTCATCTGGACCCTACAGCCTCCCTGTCACCTAACACTAACCCTACTGCGAACCCTAACCCTAACCCTTCCCCGAAGCCTTCCCCTCACCCGTCCCCTAATCCTAACCCGTACGCTGACACTAACCAGCGCCCTCACACGTACGCTTCCCCTAAACCGTTGTCATACCCTCAATTGGACCCTAAACCGTCCCCGTCCCCTAACCCTAACCCTAGCCCGAACCCTATCCCTAATCCTTCCCCGAAGCCTTCCCTTCACCCGTCCCCTAATCCTAAAACATACGCTCACACTGACCCGTGCCCTCACACGTACGCTCCCCCTAAACCGCTGTAATACCCTCACCTGGACCCTAAACCATCCCCGTCCCCTAATCCTAACCCTAGCCCGAACCCTATCCCTAACCATTCCCCGAAGCCTTCCCCTCACCCGTCCCCTAATCCTAACCCGTACGTTCACACTAACATGCGCCCTCACACGTACGCTCCCCCGAAACCATTGTCGTACCCTCACCTGGACCCTAAAACGTCCCCGTCCCCTACCCCTAACCCTAGCCAAAACGCTAACACTGACTCTTGCCCGAAACCTTCCCTTCAACCGTCCCCTAATCCTAACCCGTACGCTCACACTAACCCGCGCCCTCACACGTACGCTCCCCCTAAACCGTTGTCGTTCCCTCACCTGGACCCTAAACCGTCCCCGTCCTCTAACCCTAACCCTAGCCCGAACCCTAACTCTAACACTTCCCCGAAATCTTCTCCTCACCCGTCCCCTAATCCTAACCCGTACGCTCACAGTAAACCACGCCCTCACACGTACTCTCCCCCTAAAGCATTGTCGTACCCTCACCTGGACCCTAAACCGTCCCCTAACCCTAACCCTAACCCTAGCCCGAACCCTAACCCTAACCCTTCCCCGAAGCCTTCCCCTCACTCGTCCCCTAATCCTAACCCGTAAGCTCACACTAACCCACGCCCTCACACATACGCTCCCCCTAAACCGTTGTCGTACCCTCACCTGGAACCTAAACCATCCCCGTCCCCTAACCCTAACCCTAGCCCGAACCCTATCCCTAACCATTCCCCGAAGCCTTCCCCTCTCCCGTCCCCTAATCCTAACCCGTTCGCTCACACTAACACGCGCCCTCACACGTACGCTCCCCCTAAACCGTTGTCGTACCTTCACCTGGACCCTAAACCATCCCCGTCCCCTAACGCTAACCCTAGCCCGAACCGTATCCCTAACCATTCCCCGAAACCATCCCCTCACCCGTCTCCTAATCCTAACCTGTACTTTCACACTAACCCGCGCCCTCACACGTACGCTCCCCCTGAAGCGTTGTCGTACCCTCACCTTGACCCTAAACCGTCTCCGTCCCCTAACCCTAACCCTAGCCCGAACCCTAACCCTAACCCTTTCCCAAAGGCTTCCCCTTACCCGTCCCCTAATCCTAACCCGTATGCTCACACTAACCCGCGCCCTCACACGTACTCTCCCCCTAAAGCGTTGTCGTACCCTCACCTGGACCCTAAAACGTCCCCGTCCCCTAACCCTAACCCTAAACCGAACCCTAACCCTAACCCTTCCCCTAAGCCTTCCCCTCACCCGTCCCTAATCCTAACCCGTACGCTCACACTATCCAGCCCGCTCAAAAGTATGCTGCCCCTAAACCGTTGTCGTACCCTCACTTGGACCCTAAACCGTCCCCATCCCTTAACCCTAACCCTACACAAACCCTAACCCTAACCCGTCCCCGAAGCCTTCCCCTCACCCATCCCCTGATCCTAACCCGTACGCTCACACTAACCCGCACCCTCACACGAACGGTCCCCCTAAACCGTTGTCGTACCCTCACCTGGACCCTAAACCGTCCCCATCCACTAAACCTAACCCTAGCCCGAACCCTAACCCTAACCCTTTTCCGAAGCCTTCCCCTCACCCGTCCCCTAATCTTAACCCGTACACTCACACTAACCCGCGCCCTCACACTTACGCTCCCCCTAAACCGCTGTCGTACCCTCATCTGGACCCGAAACTGTCCCCGTCCCCTAACCCTAACCCTAGCCCAAACCCTAACCCTAACCCTTCCCCGAAGCCTTCCCCTCACCCGTCTCCTAATCCTAACCCGAACGCTCACACTAACCCGCGCCCTCACACGTATGCTCCACCTAAAACGCTGTCATACCCTCAACTGGACCCGAAACCGTCCCCGTCCCATAACCCTAACCCTAGCCCGAACCCTAACCCTAACACTTCCCCGAAGCCTTCCCCTCACCCGTCCCCTAATCCTAACCCGTAAGCTCACACTAACCCGTGCCCTCACACGTACGCTCCCCCTAAACCATTGTCGTACCCTCACCTGGGCCCTAAACCGTCCCCGTCCCCTAACCCTAACCCTAGCCCGAACCCTAACCCTAACACTTCCCCAAAGGCTTCCTCTTACCCGTCCCCTAATCCTAACCCATATGCTCACACTAACCCGCGCCCTCACACGTACTCTCCCGCTAAAGCGTTGTCGTACCCTCACTTGGACCCTAAAACGTCCCCGTCACCTAACCCTAACCCTAGCCCGAACCCTAACCCTAACCCTTCCCCGAAGCCTTCCCCTCACCCGTCCCTAATCCTAACCCGTACGCTCACACTATCCAGCCCGCTCACACGTATGCTGCCCCTAAACCGTTGTCGTACCCTCACTTGGACCCTAAACCGTCCCCATCCCTTAACCCTAACCCTACCGAAACCCTAAACCTAACCCGTCCCCGAAGCCTTCCGCTCACCCATCCCCTAATCCTAACCCGTACGCTCACACTAACCCACGCTCTCACACGAACGGTCCCCGTAAACCGTTGTCGTACCCTCACCTGGAAACTAAACCGTCCCCGTCCCCTAACCCTAACCCTAGCCCGAACCATAACCCTAACCCTTCCCCGAAGCCTTCCCCTCACCCTTTCCCTAATCCTATCCCTTACGCTCACATAACCCATGCCCTCACACGTACGCTCCCCCTAAACCGTTGTCGTACCCTCACCTGGACCATAAACGGTCCCCTTCCCCTAACCCTAACCCTAGCCCGAACCCTAACCCTAACCCTTCCCCGAAGCCTTCCCCTCACCCGTCCCCTAATCCTAACCCGTACGCTCACACTAACACGCGCCCTCACACGTACGCTCCCCCTAAAGTGTTGTCTTACCCTCACCTGGACCTTAAACCGTCCCCGTCCCCTAACCCTAACCCTAGCCCGAACCCTAAACCTAACCCTTCCCCTCACCCGTACCCTAATCCTAACCCGTACGCTCACACTAACCCGCGCCTCACACGTACGCTCCCCCTAAACCGTTGTCGTACCCTCAACTGGACCCTAAACCGTCCCCGTTCCCTAAACCTAACCCTAGCCCGAACCGTAACCCTAACCCTTCCCCGAAGCCTTCGCTTCACCCGTCCCCTAAAACTAACCCGTAAGCTCACACTACCCTGCGCCCTCACACGTACGCTCCCCCTAAACCGTTGTCGTACCCTCACCTGGAACCTATACATCCCCGTCCCCTAACCCTAACCCTAGCCCGAACCCTAACCCTAACCCTTCCCCGAAGCCTTCCCCTCACCCGTCCCCTATTCCTAACCCTTAGGCCACACTAACCCGCGCCCTCACACGTACGCTCACCCTAAAGCATTGTCGTACACTCACCTGGACCCTAAACGCTCCCCGTCACCTAACCCTAACCCTAGTCCGAACCCTAAACCTAACCCTTCCCCGAAGCCTTCCCCTCACCCGTCCCCTAATCCTAAACTGTACGCTGACACTAACCAGCGCCCTCAAACGTACGCTCCCCCTAAACCGTTGTCGTACCCTCAATTGGACCCTATACCGTCCCTGTCCCCTAACCCTAACTCTAGCCCGAACCCTATCCCTAACCCTTCCCCGAAGCCTTCCCCTCACCCGTCCCCTAATCCTAACCCATATGCTCACACTGACCCGCGCCCTCACACGTACGCTCCCCCTAAACCGCTGTAATACCCTCACCTGGACCCTAAACCATCCCCGTCCCCTAATCCTAACCCTAGCCCGAACCCTAACCCTAACACTTCCCCAAAGCCTTCCCCTCACCCGTATCCTAATCCTAACACGTACGCTCACACTAACCCGCACCCTCACACGTACGCTCCCCCTAAAGCGTTGTCGTACCCTCACCTGGACCCTAAACCGTCCCCATCCCGTAACCCTAACCCTAGCCCGAACCCTAACCCTAACCCTTCCCCGAAGCCTTCCCCTCACCCGTCCCCTAATCCTAACCCGAACGCTCACACTAACCCACGCCCTCACACGTACGCACCCCCTAAACCGTTGTCGTACCTTCACTTGGACCCTAAACCGTCCCCATCCCTTAACCCTAACACTACCGAAACCCTAACCCTAACCCTTCCCCGAAGCCTTCCCCTCACCCGTCCCCTAATCCTTACTCGTAGGCTCACACTAACCCGCGCCCTCAAACGTACGCTCACCCTAAAGCATTGTCGTACCCTCACCTGGACCCTAAACCCTCCCCGTCACCTAACACTAACCCTAGTGCGAAGCCTAACCCTAACCCTTCCCGTCACCCGTCCCCTAATCCTAAACCATACGCTCACACTGAACAGCGCCCTCACACGTACGCTCCCCCTAAACCGCTGTAATACCCTCACCTGGACCCTAAACCATCCCCGTCCCCTAATCCTAACCCTAGCCCGAACCCTATCCCTAACCATTCCCCGAAGCCTTCCCCTCACCCGTCCCCTAATCCTAACCCGTACGCTCACACTAACACGCGCCCTCACACGTACGCTCCCCCTAAACCATTGTCGTACCCTCACCTCGACCCAAAACCGTCCCCGTCCCCTAACCCTAACCCTAGCCCTAACCCTAACCCTAACACTTCCCCGAAGCCTTCCCCTCACCCGTCCCCTAATCCTAACCCGTACACTCACACAAACCCGCGCCCTCACACATACGCTCCACCTAAACCATTCTCGTACCCTCACCTGGACCCTAAACCATCCCCGTCCCCTAAACCTAACCCTAGCCCGAACCCTATCCATAACCATTCCCCGAAGCCTTCGGTTCACCCGTCCCCTAATCCTAACCCGTAAGCTCACACTAACCGGCGCCCTCACACGTACGCTCCCCCTAAACCGCTGTCGTACCCTCAACTGGACACGAAACCGTCCCCGTCCCCTAACCCTAACCCTAGCCCGAACCCTAACCCTGACCCTTCCCCGAAGCCTTCCCCTCACCCGTCCCCTAATCCTAACCCGTACGCTCACACTAACACGCGCCCTCACACGTACGCTCCCCCTAAAGTGTTGTCTTACCCTCAACTGGACCTTAAACCGTCCCCGTCCCCAAACCCTAACCCTAGCCCGAACCCTAACCCTAACCCTTCCCCAAAGCCTTCCACTAACCTGTCCCCTAATCCTAACCCGTAAGCTCACACTATCCGGCGCCCTCACACTTACGCTCCCCCTAAACCGCTGTCGTACCCTCAACTGGACACGAAACCGTCCCCGTCCCCTAACCCTAACCCTAGCCCGAACCCTAACCCTACACTTCCCGGAAGCCTTCCCCTCACCCGTCCCCTAATCCTAACCCGTACTCTCACACTAACCCACGCCCTCACACGTACGCTCCCCCTAAACCGTTGTCGTACCCTCACCTGGACACTAAACCGTCTCCGTCCCCTAACCCTAACCCTAGCCCGAACCCTAACCCTAACCCTTCCCCGAAGCCTTCTCCTCACCGGTCCCCTAATCCTAACCCATACGCTCACACTAACCCGCGCCCTCACACATACGCTCCCCCTAAAGCATTGTCCTACACTCACCTGGACCCTAAACCGCCTCCGTCCCCTAACCCTAATCCTAGCCCGAACCCTAACCCTAACCGTTCCCCGAAGCCTTCCCCTCACCCGTCCCCTAATCGTAACCCGTACGCTCACACTAACCCATGCCCTCACACGTATGCTCCGCCTAAACTGCTGACGTACCCTCACCTGGTTCCTAAACCGTCCCCATCCCCTAACCCTAACCCTAGCCCAAACCCTAACCCTAACACTTCCTCGAAGCCTTCCCCTCACCCGTCCCCTAATCCTAACCAGTAAGCTCACACTAACCCGCGCCCTCACACGTTAGCTCCCCCTAAACCATGGTCGTACCCTCACCTGGACCCTAAACCGTCCCCGTCCCCTAACCCTAACCCTAGCCTGAACCGTAACCCTAACCCTTCCCCGAAGCCTTCCCCTCAACCGTCCCCTAATCCTAACCCGTACGATAACACTAACCCGTGCCCTCACACGTATGCTACCCCTAAACCCTTGTCATACCCTCACCTGGACCCTATACATCCCCGTCCCCTAACCCTAACCCTAGCCTGAACCCTAACCCTAACCCTTCCCCGAAGCCTTCCCCTCACCAGTCCCCTAATCCTAACCCGTAGGCTCACACTAACCCGCGCCCTCACACGTACGCTCACCCTAAAGCATTGTCGTACCCTCATCTGGACCCTACAGCCTCCCTGTCACCTAACACTAACCCTACTGCGAACCCTAACCCTAACCCTTCCCCGAAGCCTTCCCCTCACCCGTCCCCTAATCCTAACCCGTACGCTGACACTAACCAGCGCCCTCACACGTACGCTCCCCCTAAACCGTTGTCATACCCTCAATTGGACCCTAAACCGTCCCCGTCCCCTAACCCTAACCCTAGCCCGAACCCTATCCCTAATCCTTCCCCGAAACCTTCCCTTCACCCGTCCCCTAATCCTAAAACATACGCTCACACTGACCCGCGCCCTCACACGTACGCTCCCCCTAAACCGCTGTAATACCCTCACCTGGACCCTAAACCATCCCCGTCCCCTAATCCTAACCCTAGCCCGAACCCTATCCCTAACCATTCCCCGAAGCCTTCCCCTCACCCGTCCCCTAATCCTAACCCGTACGTTCACACTAACATGCGCCCTCACACGTACGCTCCCCCGAAACCATTGTCGTACCCTCACCTGGACCCTAAACCGTCCCCGTCCCCTACCCCTAACCCTAGCCAAAACGCTAACACTGACTCTTGCCCGAAACCTTCCCTTCAACCGTCCCCTAATCCTAACCCGTACGCTCACACTAACCCGCGCCCTCACACGTACGCTCCCCCTAAACCATTGTCGTTCCCTCACCTGGACCCTAAACCGTCCCCGTCCTCTAACCCTAACCCTAGCCCGAACCCTAACTCTAACCCTTCCCCGAAATCTTCTCCTCACCCGTCCCCTAATCCTAACCCGTTCGCTCACACTAACACGCGCCCTCACACGTACGCTCCCCCTAAACCGTTGTCGTACCTTCACCTGGACCCTAAACCATCCCCGTCCCCTAACGCTAACCCTAGCCAGAACCGTATCCCTAACCATTCCCCGAAACCATCCCCTCACCCGTCTCCTAATCCTAACCTGTACTTTCACACTAACCCGCGCCCTCACACGTACGCTCCCCCTGAAGCGTTGTCGTACCCTCACCTGGACCCTAAACCGTCTCCGTCCCCTAACCCTAACCCTAGCCCGAACCCTAACCCTAACCCTTTCCCAAAGGCTTCCCCTTACCGTCCCCTAATCCTAACCCGTATGCTCACACTAACCCGCGCCCTCACACGTACTCTCCCCCTAAAGCGTTGTCGTACCCTCACCTGGACCCTAAAACGTCCCCGTCCCCTAACCCTAACCCTAAACCGAACCCTAACCCTAACCCTTCCCCTAAGCCTTCCCCTCACCCGTCCCTAATCCTAACCCGTACGCTCACACTATCCAGCCCGCTCAAAAGTATGCTGCCCCTAAACCGTTGTCGTACCCTCACTTGGACCCTAAACCGTCCCCATCCCTTAACCCTAACCCTACACAAACCCTAACCCTAACCCGTCCCCGAAGCCTTCCCCTCACCCATCCCCTGATCCTAACCCGTACGCTCACACTAACCCGCGCCCTCACACGAACGGTCCCCCTAAACCGTTGTCGTACCCTCACCTGGACCCTAAACCGTCCCCGTCCCCTAACCCTAATCCTACCCCGAACCCTAACCCTAACACTTCCCGAAACCTTCCCCTCACCCGTCCTCTAATCCTAAACCGTACGCTCACACAAAGCCGCGCCCTCACACGTACGCTCCCCCTAAACCGTTGTCGTACCCTCACCTGGACCCTAAACCGTCCCCATCCACTAAACCTAACCCTAGCCCGAACCCTAACCCTAACCCTTTTCCGAAGCCTTCCCCTCACCCGTCCCCTAATCTTAACCCGTACACTCACACTAACCCGCGCCCTCACACTTACGCTCCCCCTAAACCGCTGTCGTACCCTCATCTGGACCCGAAACTGTCCCCGTCCCCTAACCCTAACCCTAGCCCAAACCCTAACCCTAACCCTTCCCCGAAGCCTTCCCCTCACCCGTCTCCTAATCCTAACCCGAACGCTCACACTAACCCGCGCCCTCACACGTATGCTCCACCTAAACCGCTGTCATACCCTCAACTGGACCCGAAACCGTCCCCGTCCCATAACCCTAACCCTAGCCCGAACCCTAACCCTAACACTTCCCCGAAGCCTTCCCCTCACCCGTCCCCTAATCCTAACCCGTAAGCTCACACTAACCCGTGCCCTCACACGTACGCTCCCCCTAAACCATTGTCGTACCCTCACCTGGGCCCTAAACCGTCCCCGTCCCCTAACCCTAACCCTAGCCCGAACCCTAACCCTAACACTTCCCCAAAGGCTTCCTCTTACCCGTCCCCTAATCCTAACCCATATGCTCACACTAACCCGCGCCCTCACACGTACTCTCCCGCTAAAGCGTTGTCGTACCCTCACTTGGACCCTAAAACGTCCCCGTCACCTAACCCTAACCCTAGCCCGAACCCTAACCCTAACCCTTCCCCGAAGCCTTCCCCTCACCCGTCCCTAATCCTAACCCGTACGCTCACACTATCCAGCCCGCTCACACGTATGCTGCCCCTAAACCGTTGTCGTACCCTCACTTGGACCCTAAACCGTCCCCATCCCTTAACCCTAACCCTACCCAAACCCTAAACCTAACCCGTCCCCGAAGCCTTCCGCTCACCCATCCCCTAATCCTAACCCGTACGCTCACACTAACCCACGCTCTCACACGAACGGTCCCCGTAAACCGTTGTCGTACCCTCACCTGGAAACTAAACCGTCCCCGTCCCCTAACCCTAACCCTAGCCCGAACCATAACCCTAACCCTTCCCCGAAGCCTTCCCCTCACCCTTTCCCTAATCCTATCCCTTACGCTCACATAACCCATGCCCTCACACGTACGCTCCCCCTAAACCGTTGTCGTACCCTCACCTGGACCCTAAACGGTCCCCTTCCCCTAACCCTAACCCTAGCCCGAACCCTAACCCTAACCCTTCCCCGAAGCCTTCCCCTCACCCGTCCCCTAATCCTAACCCGTACGCTCACACTAACACGCGCCCTCACACGTACGCTCCCCCTAAAGTGTTGTCTTACCCTCACCTAGACCTTAAACCGTCCCCGTCCCCTAACCCTAACCCTAGCCCGAACCCTAAACCTAACCCTTCCCCTCACCCGTACACTAATCCAAACCCGTACGCTCACACTAACCCGCGCCTCACACGTACGCTCCCCCTAAACCGTTGTCGTACCCTCAACTGGACCCTAAACCGTCCCCGTTCCCTAAACCTAACCCTAGCCCGAACCGTAACCCTAACCCTTCCCCGAAGCCTTCGCTTCACCCGTCCCCTAAAACTAACCCGTAAGCTCACACTACCCTGCGCCCTCACACGTACGCTCCCCCTAAACCGTTGTCGTACCCTCACCTGGAACCTATACATCCCCGTCCCCTAACCCTAACCCTAGCCCGAACCCTAACCCTAACCCTTCCCCGAAGCCTTCCCCTCACCCGTCCCCTATTCCTAACCCTTAGGCCACACTAACCCACGCCCTCACACGTATGCTCAACCTAAAGCATTGTCGTACACTCACCTGGACCCTAAACGCTCCCCGTCACCTAACCCTAACCCTAGTCCGAACCCTAAACCTAACCCTTCCCCGAAGCCTTCCCCTCACCCGTCCCCTAATCCTAAACTGTACGCTGACACTAACCAGCGCCCTCAAACGTACGCTCCCCCTAAACCGTTGTCGTACCCTCAATTGGACCCTATACCGTCCCTGTCCCCTAACCCTAACTCTAGCCCGAACCCTATCCCTAACCCTTCCCCGAAGCCTTCCCCTCACCCGTCCCCTAATCCTAACCCATATGCTCACACTGACCCGTGCCCTCACACGTACGCTCCCCCTAAACCGCTGTAATACCCTCACCTGGACCCTAAACCATCCCCGTCCCCTAATCCTAACCCTAGCCCGAACCCTAACCCTAACACTTCCCCAAAGCCTTCCCCTCACCCGTATCCTAATCCTAACCCGTACGCTCACACTAATCCGCACCCTCACACGTACGCTCCCCCTAAAGCGTTGTCGTACCCTCACCTAGACCCTAAACCGTCCCCATCCCGTAACCCTAACCCTAGCCCGAACCCTAACCCTAACCCTTCCCCGAAGCCTTCCCCTCACCCGTCCCCTAATCCTAACCCGAACGCTCACACTAACCCACGCCCTCACACGTACGCACCCCCTAAACCGTTGTCGTACCTTCACTTGGACCCTAAACCGTCCCCATCCCTTAACCCTAACACTACCGAAACCCTAACCCTAACCCGTCCCCGAAGACTTCCCCTCAACCATCCCCTAATCCTAACCCGAACGCTCACACTAACCCGCGCCCTCACACGTACACTCCCCCTAAACCGTTGTCGTACCCTCACCTGGACCCTAAACCGACCCCGTCCCCTAACCCTTACCCTAGCCCGAACCCTAACCCTAACACTTTCCCGAAGCCTTCCCCTCACCGGTCCCCTAATCCTAACCCGTACGCTCACACTAACATGTGCCCTCACACGTACGATACCCATAAACCGTTGTCGTACCCTCACCTGGACCCTAAACCGTCCCCGTCCGTTAACCCTAACCCTAGCCCGAACCCTAAACCTAACCCTTCCCCGAAGCCTTCCCCTCACCCGTCCCCTAATCTTAACCCGTACGCTCACACTTACCCACGCCCTCACACGTACGCTCCCCCTAAACCGCTGTCGTACCCTCATCTGAACCCGAAACCGTCCCCGTCCCCTAACCCTAACCCTAGGCCGAACCCTAACCCTAACCCTTCCCCGAAGCCTTCCCCTCACCCGTCTCCTAATCCTAATCCGAACGCTCACACTAACCCGCGCCCTCACACGTACCCTCCACCTAAACCGCTGTCGTACCCTCAACTGGACCCGAAACCGTCCCCGTACCCTAACCCTAACCCTAGCCCGAACCCTAACCCTAACACTTCCCCAAAACCTTCCCCTCACCCGTCCCCTAATCCTAACCCGTAAGCTCACACTAACCCGTGCCCTCACACGTACGCTCCCCCTAAACCATTGTCGTACCCTCACCTGGGCCCTAAACCTTCCCCGTCCCCTAACCCTAACCCTAGCCCGAACCCTAACCCTAAACCTTCCCCGAAGCCTTCCCCTCACCCGTCCCCTAATCCTAACCCGTAAGCTCACACTAACCCGTGCCCTCACACGTACGCTCCCCCTAAACCATTGTCGTACCCTCACCTGGGCCCTAAACCATCCCCGTCCCCTAACCCTAACCCTAGCCCGAACCCTATCCCTAACCATTCCCCGAAGCCTTCCCCTGACCCGTCCCCTAATCCTAACCCATACGCTCACACTAACCCGCGCCCTCACACGTACGCTACCCCTAAACTGCTGGCGTACCCTCACCTAGACCCTAAACCGTCCCCGTCCCCTACCCCTAACCCTAGCCCAAACGCTAACCCTAACTCTTCCCCGAAACCTTCCCCTCAACTGTCCCCTAATCCTAACCCATACGCTCACACTAACCCGCGCCCTCACACGTACGCGCCCCCTAAACCGTTGTCGTACCCTCACCTGGACCCTAAACCGTCCTCGTCCCCTAACCCTAACCCTAGCCTGAACCCTAACCCTCACTATTCCCCGAAGCCTTCTCCTCACCCGTCCCCTAATCCTAACCTGTACTTTCACACTAACCCGCGCCCTCGCACGTACGCTCCCCCTAAATCATTGTCGTACCCTCACCTGTACCCTAAACTGTCCCCGTCCCCTAACCCTAACCCTAGCCCGAACCCTAACCCTAACACTTCCCCGAAGCCTTCCCCTCACCCGTCCCCTAATCCTAACCCGTACGCTCACACTAACCTGCGCTCTCACACGAACGGTACCCCTAAACCGTTGTCGTACCCTCACCTGGGCCCTAAACCGTCCCCGTCCCCTAACCCTAACCCTAGCCCGAACCCTAACCCTAAACCTTCCCCGAAGCCTTCCCCTCACCCGTCCCCTAATCCTAACCCGTACGCTCACACTAACACGCGTCCTCACACGTACGCTCCCCCTAATGTGTTGTCTTACACTCACCTGGACCTTAAACCGTGCCCGTCCCCTAACCCTAACCCTAGGCCGAACCCTAAACCTAACACTTCCCCAAAGCCTTCCCCTAACTCGTACCCTAATCCTAACCCGTACGCTCACACTAACCCGCGCCCTCACACGTACGCTCCCCCTAAACCGCTGTCGTACCCTCAATTGGACCCGAAACCATCCCCGTCCCCTAACCCTAACCCTAGCCCTAACCCTAACCCTAACACTTCCCCGAAGCCTTCCCCTCACCCGTCCCCTAATCCTAACCGGTACGCTCACACTAACCCACGCCCTCCCACGTACGCTCCCCCTATAGCGTTGTCGTACCCTCACCTGGACCCTAAACCATCCCCATCCCCTAACCCTAACCCTAGCCAGAACCCGAACCCTAACATTTCCCCGAAGCCTTCCCCTCACACGTCCCCTAATCCTAACCCGTTCGCTCACACTAACCCGCGCCCTCACACGTACGCTGCCCCTAAACCGTTGTCGTACACTCACGTGGACCCTAAACCATCCCCGTCCCCTAACCCTAACCCTAGCCCGAACCCTATCCCTAACCATTCCCCGAAGCCTTCCCCTCACCCGTCCCCTAATCCTAACCTGTACGCTCACACTAACCCGCGCCCTCACACGTACGCTCCCCCAAAACCGCTGACGTACCCTCACCTGGACCGTAAACCGTCCCCGTCCCCTACCCCTAACCCTAGCCCAAACGATAACGCTGACTCTTCCCCGAAACCTTCCCCTCAACCGTCCCCTAATCCTAACCCGTACGCTCACACTAACCCACGCCCTCACACGTACGCTCCCCCTAAACCGTTGTCGTACCCTCAGCTGGACCCTAAACCGTCCCCTTCACCTAACCCTAACCCTAGCCTGAACCCTAACCCTCACCCTTCCCCGAAGCCTTCTACTCACCCGTCCCCTAATCCTAACCTGTACTTTCACACTAACCCGCGCCCTCACATGCACGCTCCCCCTAAACCATTGTCGTACCCTCACCTGTACCCTAAACTGTCCCCGTCCCCTAACCCTAACCCTAGCCCGAACCCTAAACCTAACCCTTCCCTGAAGCCTTCCCCTCACCTGTCCCCTAATCCTAACCCGTACGCTCACACTAACCCGCGCCCTCACACGTACGCTACCCCTAAACCGTTGTCGTACCCTCACCTGGACCCTAAACTGTCCCCGTCCCCTAACCCTAACCCTAGCCCGAACCCTAACCCTAACCCTTCCCCAAAGGCTTCCCCTCACACGTCCCCTAATCCTAACCGGTACGCTCACACTAACCCATGCCCTCACACGTACGCTCCCCGTATAGCGTTGTCGTACCCTCACCTGGACCCTAAACCGTCCCCATCACCTAACCCTAACCCTAGCCAGAACCCTAACCCTAACATTTCCCCAAAACCTTCCCCTAACCCGTCCCCTAATCCTAACCCGTACGCTCACACTAACCCGCGCCCTCACACGTACCCTCCCCCTAAACCGTTGTCGTACCCTCACCTGGACCCTAAACCGTCCCTGTCCCCTAACCCTAACCCTAACCAGAACCCTATCCCTAACCCTTCCCTGAAGCCTTCCCCTCACCCGTCCCCTAATCCTAACCCATTCGCTCACACTAACACGCGCCCGCACACGTATGCTCGCCCTAAACCGTTGTCGTACTCTCACCTGGACCCTAAACCATCCCCGTCACCTAACCCTAACCCTAGCCCGAACTCTATCCCTAACCATTCCCCAAAGCCATACCCTCAGCCGTCCCCTAATCCTAACCCGTACGCTCACACTAACCCGCGCCCTCACACGAACGCTCCCCCTAACCCGTTGTCGTACCCTCACCTGGACCCTAAACCGTCCCCGTCCCCTAACCCTAACCCTAGCCCAAACCCTATCCATAACCCTTTTCCGAAGCCTTCCCCTCACCCGTCCCCTAATCCTAACCCGTACGCTCACACAAACCCGTGCCCTCACACCTACACTCCCCCTAAACCGCTGTCGTACCATCAACTGGACCCGAAACCGTCCCCGTCCCCTAACCCTAACCCTATCCCGAACCCTAACCATAACCATTCCCCGAAGCCTTCCCCTCACCCGTCCCCTAATCCTAACCCGTACGCTCACACTAACCCGCGCCCTCACACATACGCTCCCCCTAAACCGTTGTCGTACCCTCACCTGGACCCGAAACCATCCCTGTCCCCTAACCCTATCCCTAGCCCGAACCCTAACCCTAAAACTTCCCCGAAGCCTCCCCCTCACCCGTCCCCTAATCCTAACCCGTATGCTCACACTAACCCGCGCCCTCACACGTACGCTCCCCCTAAATCGTTGTCGTACCCTCACCTGGACCCTAAAACGTCCCCGTCCCCTAAACCTAATCCTAGCCCGAACCCTAACCCTAACCCTTCCCCGAAGCCTTCCCCTCACCCGTCCCCTAATCCTAACCCGTACGCTCACACTATCCAGCCCGCTCACTCATACGCTGCCCCTAAACCGTTGTCGTACCCTCACCTGGACCCTAAACCGTCCCCGTTCCCTAACCCTAACCCTAGCCCGAACCCTAACCCTAACCCTTCCCCGAAGCCTTCCCCTCACCCGTCTCCTAATCCTAATCCGTACGCTCACATAACCCATGCCCTCACACGTACGCTCCCCCTAAACCGTTGTCGTACCTTCACCTGGACCCTAAACCGTCCCCGTCCCCTAACCCTAACCCTAGCCCGAACCCTAACACTAAACCTTCCCCGAAGCCTTCCCCTCACCCGTCCCCTAATCCTAACCCGTACGCTCACACTAACCCGCGCCCTCACACGTACGCTCCCCCTAAACCGTTGTCGTACCCTCACCTGGACCCTAAACCATCCCTGTCCCCTAACCCTAACCCTAGCCCAAACCCTATCCATAACCCTTTCCCGAAGCCTTCCCCTCACCCGTCCCGTAATCCTAACCCGTACGCTCACACTAACCCGTGCCCTCACACGTACACTCCCCCTAAACCGCTGTCATACCCTCAACTGGACCCGAAACCGTCCCCGTCCCCTAACCCTAACCCTAGCCCAAACCCTAACCCTAACCCTTCCCCGAAGCCTTCCCCTCACCCGTCCCCTAATCCTAACCCGTACGCTCACACTAATCCACGCCCTCACACGTACGCTCCCCCTAAACCGTTGTCGTACCCTCACCTGGACCCTAAACCGTCCCCGTCCCCTAACCCTAACCCTAGCCCGAACCCTAACCCTAACCCTTCCCCGAAGCCTTCCCCTCACCCGTCCCCTAATCCTAACACGTATGCTCACACTAACCCGCGCCCTCACACGTACGCTCCCCCTAAAGCGTTGTCGTACCCTCACCTGGACCCTAAAACGCCCCAGTCCCCTAACCCTAACCCTAGCCCGAACCCTAACCCTAACCCTTCCCCGAAGCCTTCCCCTCACCCGTCCCTAATCCTAACCCGTACACTCACACTATCCAGCCCGCTCACTCGTACGATGCCCCTAAACCATTGTCGTACCCTCACCTGGATCCTAAACCGTCCCTATCCACTAACCCTAACCCTAGCCCAAACCCTAACCCTAACCCTTCCCCGAAGCCTTCCCCTCACCCGTCCCCTAATCCTAACCCGTACGCTCACACTAACCTGCGCTCTCACACGTATGCTCCCCCTAAACCGTTGTCGTACCCTCACCTGGACCCTAAATGTTCCCCGACCCCTAACCCAAACCCTAGCCGGAACCCTAACCCTAACACTTCCCCGAAGCCTTCCCCTCACCCGTCCCCTAATCCTAACCCGTATGCTCACACTAACCTGCGCCCTCACATGTACGCACCCCCAAAACAGTTGTCGTACCCTCACCTGGAACCTAAACCGTCCCCGTCCCCTAACCCTAACCCTAGCCCGAACCCTAACCCTAACACTTCTCCGAAACCTTCCCCTCACCCGTCCCCTAATCCTAACCCGTATGCTCACACTAACCCACGACCTCACACGTACGCTCTCCCTAAACCGTCGTCATACTCTCACATGGACCCTAAACTGTCCCCGTCCCCTAACCCTAACCCTAGCCCGAACCCTAACCCTAAACCTTCCCCGAAGCCTTCCCCTCACCCGTCCCCTAATCCTAACCTGTACGCTCACACTAACCTGTGCCCTCACACGTACGCTCCCCCTAAACCGTTGGCATACCCTCACCTGGACCTTAAACCATCCCCGTCCCCTAACACTAACCCTAGCCCGAACCCTTACCCTAACCCTTCCCTGAAGCCTTCCCCTCACCCGTCCCCTAATCCTAACCCGTACGCTCACACTAACCAGCCCGCTCACACTTACGCTGCCCCTAAACCGTTGTCGTACCCTCACCTGGACCCTAAACCGTCCCCATCCCCTAACCCTAAACCTACCCAAACCCTAACCCTAATCCTAACCCTAACCCTAACCCTAACCCTAACCCTAACCCTAACCCTAACCCATCCGCTAATCCTAACACATATGCTCACACTAACCCGCGCCCTCACACGTACGCTCCCCCTAAACCGTGGTCGTACCCTCACCTGGACCCTAAACCGTCCCCGTACCCTAACCCTAACACTAGCCCGAACCCTAAACCTAACCTTTCCCCGAAGCATTCCCCTCAACCTCCCCTAATCCTAACCCATACGCTGACACTAACCCACGCGCTCACACGTACGCTCCCCCTCAACCGTTGTCGTACCCTCACCTGGACCCTAAACCTTCTCCGTCCCCTAACCCTAACCCTAGCCCGAACCCTAACCCTAAACCTTCCCCGAAGCCTTTCCCTCACCCGTCCCCTAATCCTAACCCGTACGCTCACACTAACACGCGCCCTCACACGTACGCTCCCCCTAATGTGTTGTCTTACACTCACCTGGACCTTAAACCGTCCCCGTCCCCTAACCCTAACCCTAGGCCGAACCCTAAACCTAACCCTTCCCCAAAGCCTTCCCCTAACTCGTCCCCCAATCCTAACCCGTACGCTCACACTAACCCGCGCCCTCACACGTACGCTCCCCCTAAACCGTTGTCGTACCCTCACCTGGACCCTAAACCGTCCCCGTCCCCTAACCCTAACCCTAGCCGGAACCCTAACCCTAACCCTTCCCCGAAGCCTTCCCCTCACCCGTCCCCTAATCCTAACCCGTATGCTCACACTAACCCACGACCTCACAGGTACGCTCTCCCTAAACCGTCGTCGTACTCTCACATGGACCCTAAACTGTCCCCGTCCCCTAACCCTAACCCTAGCCCGAACCCTAACCCTAAACCTTCCCCGAAGCCTTTCCCTCACCCGTCCCCTAATCCTAACCTGTACGCTCACACTAACTCGTGCCCTCACACGTACGCTCCCCCTAAACCGTTGGCATACCCTCACCTGGACCTTAAACCAACTCCGTCCCCTAACACTAACCCTATCCCGAACCCTTACCCTAACCCTTCCCTGAAGCCTTCCCCTCACCCGTCCCCTAATCGTAACCCGTACGCTCACACTAACCAGCCCGCTCACACTTACGCTGCCCCTAAACCGTTGTCGTACCCTCACCTGGACCCTAAACCGTCCCCATCCCCTAACCCTAAACCTACCCAAACCCTAACCCTAATCCTAACCCTAACCCTAACCCTAACCCTAACCCTAACCCATCCCCTAATCCTAACACATATGCTCACACTAACCCGCGCCCTCACACGTACGCTCCCCCTAAACCGTGTTCGTACCCTCACCTGGACCCTAAACCGTCCCCGTACCCTAACCCTAACACTAGCCCGAACCCTAACCCTAACCTTTCCCCGAAGCATTCCCCTCAACCTCCCCTAATCCTAACCCATACGCTGACACTAACCCACGCGCTCACACGTACGCTCCCCCTCAACCGTTGTCGTACCCTCACCTGGACCCTAAACCTTCTCCGTCCCCTAACCCTAACCCTAGCCCGAACCCTAACCCTAAACCTTCCCCGAAGCCTTCCCCTCACCCGTCCCCTAATCCTAACCCGTACGCTCACACTAACACGCGCCCTCACACGTACGCTCCCCCTAATGTGTTGTCTTACACTCACCTGGACCTTAAACCGTCCCCGTCCCCTAACCCTAACCCTAGGCCGAACCCTAAACCTAACCCTTCCCCAAAGCCTTCCCCTAACTCGTCCCCTAATCCTAACCCGTACGCTCACACTAACCCGCGCCCTCACACGTACGCTACCCCTAAACCGTTGTCGTACCCTCACCTGGACCCTAAACCGTCCCCGTCCCCTAACCCTAACCCTAGCCCGAACCCTAAACCTAACCCTTCCCCGAAGCCTTCCCCTCACCCGTCCCCTAATCCTAACCCGTACGCTCACACTAACCCACGCTCTCACACGTACGCTCCCCCTAAACCGTTGTCATACCCTCACCTGGACCCTATACCGTCCCCATCCCCGTCCCCTAACCCTAGCCCTAACCCTCACCCTAACCCTTCCCCGAAGCCTTCACGTCACCCGTCACCTAATCCTAACCCGTACCATCACACTACCCATGCCCTCACACATTCGCTCCACCTAAACCATTGTCGTACCCTCACCTGGACCCTAAACAGTCCCCGTCCCCTAACCCTAACCGTAGCCCGAACCCTAATCCTAACCCTTCCCCGAAGCCTTCCCCTCACCCGTCCCCTAATCCTAACCCGTACGCTCACACTAACCTGCACCCTCACATGTACGCTCCCCCTAATCCGTTGTCGTACCCTTACATGGACCCTACACTGTCCACGTCCCCTAACCCTAACCCTAGCCCGAACCCTAACCCTGACATTTCCCCGAAATCTTGCCCTCACCCGTTTCCTAATCCTAACCCGTACGCTCACACTAACCCGCGCCCTCACACGTACGCTCCCCCGAAACCGCTGTCGTACCCTCAATTGGACCCGAAACCATCCCCGTCCCCTAACCCTAACCCTAGCCCGAACCCTAACCCTAACACTTCCCCGAAGCCTTCCCCTCACACGTCCCCTAATCCTAACCGGTATGCTCACACTAACCCACGCCCTCCCACGTACGCTCCCCCTATAGCGTTGTCGTACCCTCACCTGGACCCTAAACCATCCCCATCCCCTAACCCTAACCCTAGCTAGAACCCGAACCCTAACCTTTCCCCGAAGCCTTCCCCTCACCCGTCCCCTAATCCTAACCCGTTCGCTCACACTAACCCGCGCCCTCACACGTACGCTCCCCCTAAACCGTTGTCGTACACTCACCTGGACCCTAAACCATCCCCGTCCCCTAACCCTAACCCTAGCCCGAACCCTATCCCCAACCATTCCCCGAAGCCTTTCCCTCAACCGTCCCCTAATCCTAACCCGTACGCTCACACTAACCAGCGCCCTCACACGTACGCTCCCCCAAAACCGCTGACGTACCCTCACCTGGACCCTAAACCGTCCCCTACCCCTACCCCTAACCCTAGCCCAAACGCTAACCCTGACTCTTCCCCGAAACCTTCCCCTCAACCGTCCCCTAATCCTAACACGTACGCTCACACTAACCCACGCCCTCACACGTACGCTCCCCCTAAACCGTTGTCGTACCCTCAGCTGGACTCTAAACCGTCCCCGTCCCCTAACCCTAACCCTAGCCTGAACCCTAACCCTCACCCTTCCCCGAAGCCTTCTCCTCACCCGTCCCCTAATCCTAACCTGTACTTTCACACTAACCCGCGCCCTCACATGTACGCTCCCCCTAAACCATTGTCGTGCCCTCAACTGTACCCTAAACTGTCCCCGTCCCCTAACCCTAACCCTAGCCCGAACCCTAACCCTAACCCTTCCCCGAAGCCTTCCCCTCACCCGTCCCCTAATCCTAACCCGTACGCTCACACTAACCCGCGCCCTCACACGTACGCTACCACTAAACCGTTGTCGTACCCTCACCTGGACCCTAAACCGTCCCCGTCCACTAACCCTAACCCTAGCCCGAACCCTAACCCTAACACTTCCCCAAAGGCTTCCCCTCATCTGTCCCCTAATCCTAACCGGTACGCTCACACTAACCTGTGCCCTGACACGTACGCTCCCCCTATAGCGTTGGCGTACCCTCACCTGGACCCTAAACCGTCCCCATCCCCTAACCCTAACCCTAGCGCAAACACTATCCATAACCCTTTTCCGAAGCCTTCCCCTCACCCGTCCCCTAACCCTAACCCGTACGCTCACACTAACCCACGCCCTCACACGTACGCTCCCCCTAAACCGCTGTCGTACCCTCAACTGGACACGAAACCGTCCCCGTCCCCTAACCCTAACCCTAGCCCGAACCCTAACCCTAACCCTTCCACGAAGCCTTCCCCTCACCCGTCCCCTAATCCTAACACGTACGCTCAAACTAACCCGTGCCCTCACACGTACGCTCCCCCTAAAGCGTTCTCGTACCCTCACCTGGACCCTAAACCGTCCCCGTCCTCTAACCCTAACCCTAGCCGAACCCTAACCCTAACCCTTCCCGGACGCCTTCCCCTCACCCGTCCCCTAATCCTAACCCGTACTCTCACACTAACCCACGCCCTCACACGTACGCTCCCCCTAAACCGTTGTCGTACCCTCACCTGGACACTAAACCGTCTCCGTCCACTAACCCTAACCCTAGCCCGAACCCTAACCCTAACCCTTCCCCGAAGCCTTCTCCTCACCCGTCCCCTAATCCTAACCCATACGCTCACACTAACCCGCGCCCTCACACATACGCTCCCCCTAAAGCGTTGTCCTACCCTCACCTGGACCCTAAACCGCCTCCGTCCCCTAACCCTAATCCTAGCCCGAACCCTAAACCTAACCGTTCCCCGAAGCCTTCCCCTCACCCGTCCCCTAATCGTAACCCGTACGCTCACACTAACCCATGCCCTCACACGTTAGCTCCCCCTAAACCATGGTCGTACCCTCAGCTGGACCCTAAACCGTCCCCGTCCCCTAACCCTAACCCTAGCCCGAACCGTAACCCTAACACTTCCCCGAAGCCTTCCCCTCACCCGTCCCCTAATCCTAACCCGTACGCTCACACTAACCCGCGCCCTCACACGTACTCTCACCCTAAACTGTTGTCGTACCCTCACCTGGACCCTAAACCGTCCCCGTCCCCTAACCCTAACCCTAGCCCGAACCCTAACCCTAACCCTTCCCCGAAGCCTTCCCCTCACCCGTCCCCTAATCCTAACCCGTACGCTCACACTAACATGGGCCCTCACACGTACGCTCCCCCTAAACGGTTGTCGTACCCTCACCTGGACCCTAAACCGTCCCCGTTCTCTAACCCTAACCCTAGCCCGAACCCTAATCCTAACACTTCCCCGAAGCCTTCCCCTCACCCGTCCCCTAACCCTAACGCGTACGCTCACACTAACCCACGCCCTCACACGTACGCTCCCCCTAAAGCGTTGTCGTACCCTCACCTGGACCCTAAACCGTCCCCGTCCCTAACCCTAACCCTAGCCCGAACCCTAACCCTAACCCTTCCCCGAAGCCTTCCCCTTACCCGTCCCATTAATCCTAACCCGGAAGTTCACACTAACCCACGCCCTCACACGTACGCTCCCCCTAAACCGCTGTCGTACCCTCACCTGGACCCTAAACCGTCCCCGTCCCCTAACCCTAACCCTAGCACGAACCCTAACCCTAACCCTTCCCCGAAGCCTTCCCCTCACCCGTCCCCAAATCCTAACAAGTACGCTCACACTAAACCGTGCCCTCACACGTACGCTCCCCCTAAACCATGGTCGTACCCTCACCTGGACCCTAAACCGTCCCCGTCCCATAACACTAACCCTAGGCCGAACCCTAACCCTAATCCTTCCCTGAAGCCTTCCCCTCAACCGTCCCCTAATCCTAACCCGTACGCTCACACTAACCCGCGCCCTCACACGTACGCTCCCCCTAAACCGTTGTCGTACCCTCACCTGGACCCTAAACCGTCCCCGTACCCTAACCCTAACCCTAGCCCTAACCCTAACGCTAAACCTTCCCCAAAGCCTTCCCATAACCCGTCCCCTAATCCTAACCCGTACGCTCACACTAACCCACGCCCTCACACGTACGCTCCCCCTAAACCGTTGTCGTACCCTCACCTGGACCCTAAACCGTCCCCGTCCCCTAAACCTAACCCTAGCCCGAAACCTATCCATAACCATTCCCCGAAGCCTTCGGTTCACCCATCCCCTAATCCTAACCCGTAAGCTCACACTAACCCGCTCCCTCACACGTACGCTCCCCCTAAACCGCTGTCGTACCCACAACTGGACACGAAACCGTCCCCGTCCTCTAAACCTAACCCTAGCCGAACCCTAACCCTAACCATTCCCGGAAGCCTTCCCCTCACCCGTCCCCTAATCCTAACCTGTACTCTCACACTAACCCACGCCCTCACACGTACGCTCACCCTAAACTGTTGTCGTACCCTCACCTGGACACTAAACCGTCTCCGTCCCCTAATCCTAACCCTAGCCCGAACCCTAACCCTAACCCTTCCCCGAAGCCTTCTCCTCACCCGTCCCCTAATCCTAACCCATACGCTCACACTAACCCGCGCCCTCACACATACGCTCCCCCTAAAGCGTTGTCCTACCCTCACCTGGACCCTAAACCGTCCCCGTCCCCTAACCCTAATCCTAGCCCGAACCCTAACCCTAATTGTTCCCCGAAGCCTTCCCCTCACCCGTCACCTAATCGTAACCCGTACGCTCACACTAACCCATGCCCTCACACGTACGCTCCGCCTAAACTGCTGACGTACCCTCACCTGGATCCTAAACCGTCCCCATCCCCTAACCCTAACACTAGCCCGAACCCTAACCCTAACCCTTCCCCGAAGCCTTCCCCTCACTCGTCCCCTAATCCTAACAAGTAAGCTCACACTAACCCGCGCCCTCACACGTTAGCTCCCCCTAAACCATGGTCATACCCTCACCTGGACCCTAAACCGTCCCCGTCCCCTAACCCTAACCCTAGCCCGAACCGTAACCCTAACCCTTCCCCGAAGCCTTCACCTCACCCGTCCCCTAATCCTAACCCGTACGATAACACTAACCCGTGCCCTCACACGTACGCTACCCCTAAACCGTTGTCTTACCCTCACCTGGACCCTAAACCGTCCCGGTGCCCTAACCCTAACCCTAGCCCGAACCCTATCCCTAACACATCCCTGAAGCCTTCCCCTCACCCGTCCCCTAATCCTAACCCGTACGCTCACACTAACACGCGCCCTCACACGTACGCTGCCCCTAAACCGTTGTCGTACCCTCACATGGACCCTAAGCCGTCCCCAACCCCTAACCCTAACCCTAGCCCGAAACCTAACCCTAAACTTTCCCCGAAGCCTTCCCCTCACCCGTCCCCTAATCCTAACCCGTACGCTCACACTAACAGGCGTCCTCACACGTACGCTCCCCCTAAACCGTTGTCGTTCCCTCATCTGGATCCTAAACCGTCCCCGTCCCATAACCCTAACCCTAGCCCGAAAGATAACACTAACCCTTCTCTGAAGCCTTCCCGTCACCCGTCCACTAATCCTAACCCGTACGCTCACACTAACCCACGCACTCACACTTACGCTCCCCCTAAACCGGTGTCGTACCCTCACCTGGACCCTAAACCGTCCCCATGCCCTAACCCTATCCCTAGCCCGAACCCTAACCCTAAACCTTCCCCTCACCCGTCCCCTAATCCTAACCCATACGCTCACACTAACCCGCGTCTCACACGTACGCTCCCCCTAAACCGTTGTCGTACCCTCACCTGGACCCTATACATCCCCATCCCCTAACCCTAACCCTAGCCCGAACCCTAACCCTAACCCTTCCCCGAAGCCTTCCCCTCACCCGTCCCCTATTCCTTACTCGTAGGCTCACACTAACCCACGCCCTCACACGTACGCTCACCCTAAAGCATTGTCGTACCCTCACCTGGACCCTAAACCCTCCCCGTCACCTAACACTAACCCTAGTGCGAACCCTAACCCTAACCCTTCCCGTCACCCGTCCCCTAATCCTAAACCATACGCTCACACTGACCCGCGCCCTCACACGTACGCTCCCCCTAAACCGCTGTAATACCCTCACCTGGACCCTAAACCATCCCCGTCCCCTAATCCTAACCCTAGCCCGAACCCTATCCCTAACCATTCCCCGAAGCCTTCCCCTCACCCGTCCCCTAATCCTAACCCGTACGCTCACACTAACACACGCCCTCACATGTACGCTCCCCCTAAACCATTGTCATACCCTCACCTCAACCCTAAACCGTCCCCGTCCCCTACCCCTAACCCTAGCCAAAACGCTAACCCTGACTCTTCCCCGAAACCTTCCCCTCAAACGTCCCCTAATCCTAACCCGTACGCTCACACTAACCCGCGCCCTCACACGTACGCTCCCCCTAAACCGTTGTCGTACCCTCACCTGGACCCTAAACCGTCCCCGTCCTCTAACCCTAACCCTAGCCCGAACCCTAACCCTAACCCTTCCCCGAAATCTTCTCCTCACCCGTCCCCAATTCCTAACCCGTACGCTGAAACTAAACCACGCCCTCACACGTACTCTCCCCCTAAAGCGTTGTCGTACCCTCACCTGGACCCTAAACCGTCCCCGTCCCCTAACCCTAACCCTAGCCCGAACTCTAACCCTAAACTTTCCCCAAAGCCTTCCCCTAACCCGTCCCCTAATCCTAACCCGTACGCTCACACTAACCCGTGCCCTCACATGTACGCTCCCCCTAAACCGTTGTCGTACCCTCACCTGGACCCTAAACCGTCCCAGTCCCCTAACCCTAACCCTAACCAGAACAGTATCCCTAACCCTTCCCCGAAGCCTTCCCCTAACTCGTCCCCTAATCCTAACCCGTTCGCTCACAGTAACACGCGCCCTCACACGTACGCTCCCCCTAAACCATTGTCGTACCCTCACCTGGACCCTAAACCATCCCCGTCCCCTAACCCTAACCCTAGCCCGAACCCTATCCCTAACCATTCCCCGAAGCCTTCCCCTCACCCGTCCCCTAATCCTAACACGTTCGCTCACACTAACACGCGCCCTCACACGTATGCTCCCCCTAAACCATTGTCGTACCCTCACCTGGACTCTAAACCATCCCCGTCCCCTAACCCTAACCCTAGCCCGAACCGTATCCCTAAACATTCCCCGAAACCATCCCCTCACCCGTCCCCTAATCCTAACCTGCACTTTCACACTAACCCGCGCCCTCACACGTACGCTCCCCCTAAACCGTTGTCTTACCCTCACCTGGACCCTATACATCCCCGTCCCCTAACCCTAACCCTAGCCCGAACCCTCACCCTAACCCTTCACCGAAGCCTTCCCCTCACCCGTCCCCTATTCCTAACCCGTAGGCTCACACTAACCCGCGCCCTCACACGTACGCTCACCCTAAAGCATTGTCGTACCCTCACCTGGACCCTAAAGGCTCCCCGTCACCTAACCATAACCCTAGTCCGAACCCTAACCCTAACCCTTCCCCGAAGCCTTCCCCTCACCCGTCCCCTAATCCTAACCCATATGCTCACACTGACCCGCGCCCTCACACGTACGCTCCCCCTAAACCGCTGTAATACCCTCACCTGGACCCTAAACCATCCCCGTCCCCTAATCCTAACCCTAGCCCGAACCCTAACCCTAATACTTCCCCAAAGCCTTCCCCTCACCCGTATCCTAATCCTAACCCGTAAGCTCACACTAACCCGTGCCCTCACACGTACGCTCCCCCTAAACCATTGTCGTACCCTCACCTGGGCCCTAAAACTTCCCCGTCCCCTAACCCTAACCCTAGCCCGAACCCTAACCCTAAACATTCCCCGAAGCCTTCCCCTCACCCGTCCCCTAATCCTAACCCTTACGCTCACACTAACCCACGCCCTCACACGTACGCTCCCCCTAAACCGTTGTCGTACCCTCACCTGGACCCTAAACCGTCCCCGTCACCTAACCCTAACCCTAGCCCGAACCCTAACCCTAACCCTTCCCCGAAGCTTTCCCCTCACCCGTCCCTTAATCCTATCCCGTACGATCACACTTACCCACGCCTTCACACGTACGCTCCCCCTAAACCGTTGTCGTACCCTCACCTGGACCCTAAACCGTCCCTGTCCCCTAACCCTAACCCTAGCCCGAACCCTAACACTAACCCTTCCCCGAAGCCTTCCCCTCACCCGTCACCTAATCCTAACCCGTACGCTCACACTAACCCATGCCCTCACACGTACGCTCCCCCTAAACTGTTGTCGTACCCTCACCTGGACCCTAAACCGTCCCCGTCCCCTAACCCTAACCCTAGCCCAAACCCTATCCATAACACTTTTCCGAAGCCTTCCCCTCACCCGTCCCCTAATCCTAACACGTATGCTCACACTAACCCGCGCCCTCACACGTACGCTCCCCCTAAAGCGTTGTCGTACCCTCACCTGGACCCTAAAACCTCCCCGTCCCCTAACCCTAACCCTAGCCCGAACCCTAACCCTAACCCTTCCCCGAAGCCTTCCCCTCAACCGTCCCTAATCCTAACCCGTACGCTCACACTATCCAGCCCGCTCACACGTACGCTCCCCCTAAACCGTTGTCGTACCCTCACCTGGACCCTAAACCGTCCCCGGCCCCTAACCCTAACCCTAGCCAGAACCCTAACACTAACCCTTCCCCGAAGCCTTCCCATCACCCGTCCCCTAATCCTATCCCGTACTCTCACACTAACACGCGCTCACACATACGCTACCCCTAAAGTGTTGTCTTACCCTCACCTGGACCTTAAACCGTCCCCGTCCCCTAAACCTAAACCTTCCCCGAAGCCTTCTCCTCACCCGTTGCCTAATTCTAACCCGTACGCTCACACTAACCCGCGCCCTCACACGTACGCTCCCCCTAAACCGTTGTCGTACCCTCACCTGGACCCTAAACCGTCCCCGTCCCCTAACCCTATCCCTAGCCCGAACCCTAACCCTAACACTTCCCCAAAGCCTTCCCCTCACCCGTCCCCTAATCCTAACCCGTATGCTCACACGAACCCGCGCCCTCACACGTACGCTCCCCCTAAATTGTTGTCGTACCCTCACCTGGACCCTAAAACGTCCCCGTCCCCTAAACCTAACCCTAGCCCGAACCCTAACCCTAACCCTTCCCCGAAGCCTTCCCCTCACCCGTCCCCTAATCCTAACCCGTACGCTCACACTATCCAGCCCGCTCACTCATACGCTGCCCCTAAACCGTTGTCGTACCCTCACCTGGACCCTAAACCGTCCCCGTTCCCTAACCCTAACCCTAGCCCGAACCCTAACCCTAACCCTTCCCCGAAGCCTTCCCCTCATCCGTCTCCTAATCCTAACCCGTACGCGCACATAACACACGCCCTCACACGTACGCTCCCCCTAAACAGTTGTCGTACCTTCACCTGGACCCTAAACCGACCCCGTCCCCTAACCCTAACCCTAGCCCGAACCCTAACACTAACCCTTCCCCGAAGCCTTCCCCACACCCGTCCCCTAATCCTAACCCGTACGCTCACACTAACCCGCGCCCTCACACGTACGCTCCCCCTAAACCGTTGTCGTAACCTCACCTGGACCCTAAACCGTCCCCGTCCCCTAACCCTAACCCTAGCCCAAACCCTATCCATAACCCTTTTCCGAAGCCTTCCCCTCACCCGACCCTAATCCTAACCCGTACGCTCACACTAACCCGTGCCCTCACACGTACAGTCCCCCTAAACTGCTGACGTACCCTCAACTGGACCCGAAACCGTCCCCGTCCCCTAACCCTAACCCTAACCCTAACCCTAACCCTAACCCTTCCCCGAAGCCTTCCCCTCACCCGTCCCCTAATCCTAACACGTACACTCACACTAATCCGCGCCCTCACACGTACGCTCCCCCTAAACCGTTGTCGTACACTCACCTGGACCCTAAACCGTCCCCGTACCCTAACCCTAACCCTAGCCCGAACCCTAACCCTAACCCTTCCCCGAAGCCTTCCCATCACCCGTCCCCTAATCCTAACACGTATGCTCACACTAACCCGCGCCCTCACACGTACGCTCCCCTTAAAGCGTTGTCGTACCCTAACCTGGACCCTAAAACGCCCCCGTCCCCTAACCCTAACCCTAGCCGAACCCTAACCCTAACCCTTCCCCGAAGCCTTCCCCTCACCCGTCCCTAATCCTAACCCGTACGCTCACACTATCCAGCCCGCTCACACATACGCTCCCCCTAAACCGTTGTCGTACCCTCACCTGGACCCTAAACCGTCCCCGTCCCCTAACCCTAACCCTAGCCAGAACCCTAACACTAACCCTTCCCTGAAGCCTTCCCATCACCCGTCCCCTAATCCTAACCCGTACGCTCACACTAACACGCGCCCTCACACATACGCTCCCCCTAAAGTGTTGTCTTACCCTCACCTGGACCTTAAACCGTCCCCGTCCCCTAACCCTAACCCTAGGCCGAACCCTAAACCTAACACTTCCCCGAAGCCTTCTCCTCACCCGTCGCCTAATCCTAACCCGTAAGCTCACACTAACCCGCGCCCTCACACGTACGCTCCCCCTAAACCACTGTCGTACCCACAACTGGACACGAAACCGTCCCCGTCCTCTAAACCTAACCCTAGCCGAACCCTAACCCTAACCATTCCCGGAAGCCTTCCCCTCACCCGTCCCCTAATCCTAACCCGTACTCTCACACTA
Source organism: Leucopleurus acutus (assembly GCF_964270905.1). Classification (NCBI taxonomy): domain Eukaryota; kingdom Metazoa; phylum Chordata; class Mammalia; order Artiodactyla; family Delphinidae; genus Leucopleurus; species Leucopleurus acutus. Next base: position 51,649 of record NW_028138964.1, read on the forward strand.
ACCCACGCCCTCACACGTACGCTCACCCTAAACTGTTGTCGTACCCTCACCTGGACACTAAACCGTCTCCGTCCCCTAATCCTAACCCTAGCCCGAACCCTAACCCTAACCCTTCCCCGAAGCCTTCTCCTCACCCGTCCCCTAATCCTAACCCATACGCTCACACTAACCCGCGCCCTCACACATACGCTCCCCCTAAAGCGTTGTCCTACCCTCACCTGGACCCTAAACCGTCCCCGTCCCCTAACCCTAATCCTAGCCCGAACCCTAACCCTAATTGTTCCCCGAAGCCTTCCCCTCACCCGTCACCTAATCGTAACCCGTACGCTCACACTAACCCATGCCCTCACACGTACGCTCCGCCTAAACTGCTGACGTACCCTCACCTGGATCCTAAACCGTCCCCATCCCCTAACCCTAACCCTAGCCCGAACCCTAACCCTAACCCTTCCCCGAAGCCTTCCCCTCACCCGTCCCCTAATCCTAACAAGTAAGCTCACACTAACCCGCGCCCTCACACGTTAGCTCCCCCTAAACCATGGTCATACCCTCACCTGGACCCTAAACCGTCCCCGTCCCCTAACCCTAACCCTAGCCCGAACCGTAACCCTAACCCTTCCCCGAAGCCTTCACCTCACCCGTCCCCTAATCCTAACCCGTACGATAACACTAACCCGTGCCCTCACACGTACGCTACCCCTAAACCGTTGTCTTACCCTCACCTGGACCCTAAACCGTCCCGGTGCCCTAACCCTAACCCTAGCCCGAACCCTATCCCTAACACATCCCTGAAGCCTTCCCCTCACCCGTCCCCTAATCCTAACCCGTACGCTCACACTAACACGCGCCCTCACACGTACGCTGCCCCTAAACCGTTGTCGTACCCTCACATGGACCCTAAGCCGTCCCCAACCCCTAACCCTAACCCTAGCCCGAAACCTAACCCTAAACTTTCCCCGAAGCCTTCCCCTCACCCGTCCCCTAATCCTAACCCGTACGCTCACACTAACAGGCGTCCTCACACGTACGCTCCCCCTAAACCGTTGTCGTTCCCTCATCTGGATCCTAAACCGACCCCGTCCCATAACCCTAACCCTAGCCCGAAAGATAACACTAACCCTTCTCTGAAGCCTTCCCGTCACCCGTCCACTAATCCTAACCCGTACGCTCACACTAACCCACGCACTCACACTTACGCTCCCCCTAAACCGGTGTCGTACCCTCACCTGGACCCTAAACCGTCCCCATGCCCTAACCCTATCCCTAGCCCGAACCCTAACCCTAAACCTTCCCCTCACCCGTCCCCTAATCCTAACCCATACGCTCACACTAACCCGCGTCTCACACGTACGCTCCCCCTAAACCGTTGTCGTACCCTCACCTGGACCCTATACATCCCCATCCCCTAACCCTAACCCTAGCCCGAACCCTAACCCTAACCCTTCCCCGAAGCCTTCCCCTCACCCGTCCCCTATTCCTTACTCGTAGGCTCACACTAACCCACGCCCTCACACGTACGCTCACCCTAAAGCATTGTCGTACCCTCACCTGGACCCTAAACCCTCCCCGTCACCTAACACTAACCCTAGTGCGAACCCTAACCCTAACCCTTCCCGTCACCCGTCCCCTAATCCTAAACCATACGCTCACACTGACCCGCGCCCTCACACGTACGCTCCCCCTAAACCGCTGTAATACCCTCACCTGGACCCTAAACCATCCCCGTCCCCTAATCCTAACCCTAGCCCGAACCCTATCCCTAACCATTCCCCGAAGCCTTCCCCTCACCCGTCCCCTAATCCTAACCCGTACGCTCACACTAACACACGCCCTCACATGTACGCTCCCCCTAAACCATTGTCGTACCCTCACCTCAACCCTAAACCGTCCCCGTCCCCTACCCCTAACCCTAGCCAAAACGCTAACCCTGACTCTTCCCCGAAACCTTCCCCTCAAACGTCCCCTAATCCTAACCCGTACGCTCACACTAACCCGCGCCCTCACACGTACGCTCCCCCTAAACCGTTGTCGTACCCTCACCTGGACCCTAAACCGTCCCCGTCCTCTAACCCTAACCCTAGCCCGAACCCTAACCCTAACCCTTCCCCGAAATCTTCTCCTCACCCGTCCCCAATTCCTAACCCGTACGCTGAAACTAAACCACGCCCTCACACGTACTCTCCCCCTAAAGCGTTGTCGTACCCTCACCTGGACCCTAAACCGTCCCCGTCCCCTAACCCTAACCCTAGCCCGAACTCTAACCCTAAACTTTCCCCAAAGCCTTCCCCTAACCCGTCCCCTAATCCTAACCCGTACGCTCACACTAACCCATGCCCTCACATGTACGCTCCCCCTAAACCGTTGTCGTACCCTCACCTGGACCCTAAACCGTCCCAGTCCCCTAACCCTAACCCTAACCAGAACAGTATCCCTAACCCTTCCCCGAAGCCTTCCCCTAACTCGTCCCCTAATCCTAACCCGTTCGCTCACAGTAACACGCGCCCTCACACGTACGCTCCCCCTAAACCATTGTCGTACCCTCACCTGGACCCTAAACCATCCCCGTCCCCTAACCCTAACCCTAGCCCGAACCCTATCCCTAACCATTCCCCGAAGCCTTCCCCTCACCCGTCCCCTAATCCTAACACGTTCGCTCACACTAACACGCGCCCTCACACGTATGCTCCCCCTAAACCATTGTCGTACCCTCACCTGGACTCTAAACCATCCCCGTCCCCTAACCCTAACCCTAGCCCGAACCGTATCCCTAAACATTCCCCGAAACCATCCCCTCACCCGTCCCCTAATCCTAACCTGCACTTTCACACTAACCCGCGCCCTCACACGTACGCTCCCCCTAAACCGTTGTCTTACCCTCACCTGGACCCTATACATCCCCGTCCCCTAACCCTAACCCTAGCCCGAACCCTAACCCTAACCCTTCCCCGAAGCCTTCCCCTCACCCGTCCCCTAATCCTAACCCATATGCTCACACTGACCCGCGCCCTCACACGTACGCTCCCCCTAAACCGCTGTAATACCCTCACCTGGACCCTAAACCATCCCCGTCCCCTAATCCTAACCCTAGCCCGAACCCTAACCCTAATACTTCCCCAAAGCCTTCCCCTCACCCGTATCCTAATCCTAACCCGTAAGCTCACACTAACCCGTGCCCTCACACGTACGCTCCCCCTAAACCATTGTCGTACCCTCACCTGGGCCCTAAAACTTCCCCGTCACCTAACCCTAACCCTAGCCCGAACCCTAACCCTAAACATTCCCCGAAGCCTTCCCCTCACCCGTCCCCTAATCCTAACCCGTACGCTCACACTAACCCACGCCCTCACACGTACGCTCCCCCTAAACCGTTGTCGTACCCTCACCTGGACCCTAAACCGTCCCCGTCACCTAACCCTAACCCTAGCCCGAACCCTAACCCTAACCCTTCCCCGAAGCTTTCCCCTCACCCGTCCCTTAATCCTATCCCGTACGATCACACTTACCCACGCCTTCACACGTACGCTCCCCCTAAACCGTTGTCGTACCCTCACCTGGACCCTAAACCGTCCCCGTCCCCTAACCCTAACCCTAGCCCGAACCCTAACACTAACCCTTCCCCGAAGCCTTCCCCTCACCCGTCACCTAATCCTAACCCGTACGCTCACACTAACCCATGCCCTCACACGTACGCTCCCCCTAAACCGTTGTCGTACCCTCACCTGGACCCTAAACCGTCCCCGTCCCCTAACCCTAACCCTAGCCCAAACCCTATCCATAACACTTTTCCGAAGCCTTCCCCTCACCCGTCCCCTAATCCTAACACGTATGCTCACACTAACCCGCGCCCTCACACGTACGCTCCCCTTAAAGCGTTGTCGTACCCTCACCTGGACCCTAAAACCTTCCCGTCCCCTAACCCTAACCCTAGCCCGAACCCTAACCCTAACCCTTCCCCGAAGCCTTCCCCTCAACCGTCCCTAATCCTAACCCGTACGCTCACACTATCCAGCCCGCTCACACGTACGCTCCCCCTAAACCGTTGTCGTACCCTCACCTGGACCCTAAACCGTCCCCGGCCCCTAACCCTAACCCTAGCCAGAACCCTAACACTAACCCTTCCCCGAAGCCTTCCCATCACCCGTCCCCTAATCCTATCCCGTACTCTCACACTAACACGCGCTCACACATACGCTACCCCTACAGTGTTGTCTTACCCTCACCTGGACCTTAAACCGTCCCCGTCCCCTAAACCTAAACCTTCCCCGAAGCCTTCTCCTCACCCGTTGCCTAATTCTAACCCGTACGCTCACACTAACCCGCGCCCTCACACGTACGCTCCCCCTAAACCGTTGTCGTACCCTCACCTGGACCCTAAACCGTCCCCGTCCCCTAACCCTATTCCTAGCCCGAACCCTAACCCTAACACTTCCCCAAAGCCTTCCCCTCACCCGTCCCCTAATCCTAACCCGTATGCTCACACTAACCCGCGCCCTCACACGTACGCTCCCCCTAAATCGTTGTCGTACCCTCACCTGGACCCTAAAACGTCCCCGTCCCCTAAACCTAACCCTAGCCCGAACCCTAACCCTAACCCTTCCCCGAAGCCTTCCCCTCACCCGTCCCCTAATCCTAACCCGTACGCTCACACTATCCAGCCCGCTCACTCATACGCTGCCCCTAAACCGTTGTCGTACCCTCACCTGGACCCTAAACGGTCCCCGTTCCCTAACCCTAACCATAGCCCGAACCCTAACCCTAACCCTTCCCCGAAGCCTTCCCCTCATCCGTCTCCTAATCCTAACCCGTACGCGCACATAACACACGCCCTCACACGTACGCTCCCCCTAAACAGTTGTCGTACCTTCACCTGGACCCTAAACCGACCCCGTCCCCTAACCCTAACCCTAGCCCGAACCCTAACACTAACCCTTCCCCGAAGCCTTCCCCACACCCGTCCCCTAATCCTAACCCGTACACTCACACTAACCCGCGCCCTCACACGTACGCTCCCCCTAAACCGTTGTCGTAACCTCACCTGGACCCTAAACCGTCCCCGTCCCCTAACCCTAACCCTAGCCCAAACCCTATCCATAACCCTTTTCCGAAGCCTTCCCCTCACCCGACCCTAATCCTAACCCGTACGCTCACACTAACCCGTGCCCTCACACGTACAGTCCCCCTAAACTGCTGACGTACCCTCAACTGGACCCGAAACCGTCCCCGTCCCCTAACCCTAACCCTAACCCTAACCCTAACCCTAACCCTTCCCCGAAGCCTTCCCCTCACCCGTCCCCTAATCCTAACACGTACACTCACACTAATCCGCGCCCTCACACGTACGCTCCCCCTAAACCGTTGTCGTACACTCACCTGGACCCTAAACCGTCCCCGTACCCTAACCCTAACCCTAGGCCGAACCCTAACCCTAACCCTTCCCCGAAGCCTTCCCATCACCCGTCCCCTAATCCTAACACGTATGCTCACACTAACCCGCGCCCTCACACGTACGCTCCCCTTAAAGCGTTGTCGTACCCTAAACTGGACCCTAAAACGCCCCCGTCCCCTAACCCTAACCCTAGCCGAACCCTAACCCTAACCCTTCCCCGAAGCCTTCCCCTCACCCGTCCCTAATCCTAACCCGTACGCTCACACTATCCAGCCCGCTCACACATACGCTCCCCCTAAACCGTTGTCGTACCCTCACCTGGACCCTAAACCTTCCCCGTCCCCTAACCCTAACCCTAGCCAGAACCCTAACACTAACCCTTCCCTGAAGCCTTCCCATCACCCGTCCCCTAATCCTAACCCGTACGCTCACACTAACACGCGCCCTCACACATACGCTCCCCCTAAAGTGTTGTCTTACCCTCACCTGGACCTTAAACCGTCCCCGTCCCCTAACCCTAACCCTAGGCCGAACCCTAAACCTAACACTTCCCCGAAGCCTTCTCCTCACCCGTCGCCTAATCCTAACCCGTACACTCACACTAACCCGCGCCCTCACACATACGCTCCCCCTAAACCGTTGTCGTACCCTCACCTGGACCCTAAACCGTCCCCGTCCCTTAACCCTATCCCTAGCCCGAACCCTAACCCTAACCCTTCCCCAAATCCTTCCCCTCACCTGTCCCCTAATCCTAACCCGTATGCTTACACTAACCCGCGCCCTCACACGTACGCTCCCCCTAAATCGTTGTCGTACCCTCACCTGGACCCTAAAACGTCCCCGTCCCCTAAACCTAATCCTAGCCCGAACCCTAACCCTAACCCTTCCCCGAAGCCTTCCCCTCACCCGTCCCCTAATCCTAACCCGTACGGTCACACTATCCAGCCCGCTCACTCGTACGCTGCCCCTAAACCGTTGTCGTACCCTCACCTGGACCCTAAACCGTCCCCGTTCCCTAACCCTAACCCTAGCCCGAACCCTAACCCTAACCCTTCCCCGAAGCCTTCCCCTCACCCGTCTCCTAATCCTAACCCGTACGCTCACATAACCCACGCCCTCACACGTACGCTCCCCCTAAACCGTTGTCGTACTTTCACCTGGACCCTAAACCGTCCCCGTGCCCTAACCCTAACCCTAGCCCGAACCCTAACACTAACCCTTCCCCGACGCCTTCCCCTCACCCTTCCCCTAATCCTAACCCGTACGCTCACACTAACCCGCGCCCTCACACGTACGCTCCCCCTAAACCGTTGTCGTACCCTCACCTGGACCCTAAACCGTCCCTGTCCCCTAACCCTAACCCTAGCCCAAACCCTATCCATAACCCTTTTCCGAAGCCTTCCCCTCACCCGTACCCTAATCCTAACGCGTACGCTCACACTAACCCGTGCCCTCACACGTACACTCCCCCTAAACCGCTGTCGTACCCTCAACCTGACCCGAAACCGTCCCCGTCTCCTAACCCTAACCCTAGCCCGAACCCTAACCCTAACCCTTCCCCGAAGCCCTCCCCTCACCCGTCCCCTAATCCTAACCCGTACGCTCACACTAATCCACGCCCTCACACGTACGCTCCCCCTAAACCGTTGTCGTACTCTCACCTGGACCCTAAACCGTCCCCGTCCCCTAACCCTAACCCTAGCCCGAACCCTAACCCTAACCCTTCCCCGAAGCCTTCCCCTCACCCGTCCCTAATCCTAACCCGTACGCTCACACTATCCAGCCCGCTCACACGTACGCTCCCCCTAAACGGTTGTCGTACCCTCACCTGGACCCTAAACCGTCCCCGTCCCCTAACCCTAACCCTAGCCAGAACCCTAACACTAACCCTTCCCCGAAGCCTTCCCATCACCCGTCCCCTAATCCTAACCCGTACGCTCACACTAACACGCGCCCTCACACATACGCTCCCCCTAAAGTGTTGTCTTACCCTCACCTGGACCTTAAACCGTCCCCGTCCCCTAACCCTAACCCTAGGCCGAACCCTAAACCTAACCCTTCCCCGAAGCCTTCTCCTCACCCGTCGCCTAATCCTAACCCGTACGCTCACACTAACCCGCGCCCTCACACGTACGCTCCCCCTAAACCGTTGTCGTACCCTCACCTGGACCCTAAACCGTCCCCGTCCCCTAACCCTATCCCTAGCCCGAACCCTAACCCTAAACCTTCCCCAAAGCCTTCCCCTCACCCGTCCCCTAATCCTAAACCATATGCTCACACTAACCCACGCCCTCACACGTACGCTCCCCCTAAATCGTTGTCGTACCCTCACCTGGACCCTAAAACGTTCCCGTCCCCTAAACCTAACCCTAGACCGAACACTAACCCTAACCCTACCCCGAAGCCTTCCCCTCACCCGTCCCCTAATCCTAACCCGTACGCTCACACTATCCAGCCCGCTCACTCGTACGCTGCCCCTAAACCATTGTCGTACCCTCACCTGGATCCTAAACCGTCCCTATCCACTAACCCTAACCCTAGCCCGAACCCTAACCCTAACCCTTCCCCGAAGCCTTCCCCTCACCCGTCCCCTAATCCTAACCCGTACGCTCACACTAACCTGCGCCCTCACACGTACGCTCCCCCTAAACCGTTGTCGTACCCTCACCTGGACCCTAAATGTTCCCCGACCCCTAACCCAAACCCTAGCCGGAACCCTAACCCTAACCCTTCCCCGAAGCCTTCCCCTCACCCGTCCCCTAATCCTAACCCCTACGCTCACACTAACCTGCGCCCTCACATGTACACACCCCCAAAACAGTTGTCGTACCCTCACCTGGACCCTAAACCGTCCCCGTCCCCTAACCCTAAACCTAGCCCGAACCCTAACCCTAACCCTTCTACGAAGCCTTCCCCTCACCCGTCCCCTAATCCTAACCCTTATGCTCACACTAACCCACGCCCTCACACGTACGCTCTCCCTAAACCGTCGTCGTACTCTCACATGGACCCTAAACTGTCCCCGTCCCCTAACCCTAACCCTAGCCCGAACCCTAACCCTAAACCTTCCCCGAAGCCTTCCCCTCACCCGTCCCCTAATCCTAACCTGTACGCTCACACTAACCCGTGCCCTCACACGTACGCTCCCCCTAAACCGTTGGCATACCCTCACCTGGACCTTAAACCATCCCCGTCCCCTAACACTAACCCTAGCCCGAACCCTTACCCTAACCCTTCCCTGAAGCCTTCCCCTCACCCGTCCCCTAATCCTAACCCGTACGCTCACAGTAACCAGCCCGCTCACACTTACGCTGCCCCTAAACCGTTGTCGTACCCTCACCTGGACCCTAAACCGTCCCCATCCCCTAACCCTAACCCTACCCAAACCCTAACCCTAACCCTAACCCTAACCCTAACCCTAACCCTAACCCTAACCCTAACCCATCCCCTAATCCTAACACATATGCTCACACTAACCCGCGCCCTCACACGTACACTCCCCCTAAACCGTGGTCGTACCCTCACCTGGACCCTAAACCGTCCCCGTACCCTAACCCTAACACTAGCCCGAACCCTAACCCTAACCTTTCCCCGAAGCATTCCCCTCAACCTCCCCTAATCCTAACCCATACGCTGACACTAACCCACGCGCTCACACGTACGCTCCCCCTAATGTGTTGTCTTACACTCACCTGGACCTTAAACCGTCCCCGTCCCCTAACCCTAACCCTAGGCCGAACCCTAAACCTAACCCTTCCCCAAAGCCTTCCCCTAACTCGTCCCCTAATCCTAACCCGTACGCTCACACTAACCCGCGCCCTCACACGTACGCTCCCCCTAAACCGTTGTCGTACCCTCACCTGGACCCTAAACCGTCCCCGTCCCCTAACCCTAACCCTAGCCCGAACCCTAACCCTAACACTTCCCCGAAGCCTTCCCCTCACCCGTCCCCTAATCCTAACCCGTACGCTCACACTAACCCACGCTCTCACACGTACGCTCCCCCTAAACCGTTGTCATACCCTCACCTGGACCCTATACCGTCCCCGTCCCCTAACCCTAACCCTAGCCCTAACCCTAACCCTAACCCTTCCCCGAAGCCTTCACGTCACCCGTCACCTAATCCTAACCCGTACCATCACACTACCCACGCCCTCACACATTCGCTCCACCTAAACCATTGTCGTACCCTCACCTGGACCCTAAACCGTCCCCGTCCCCTAACCCTAACCCTAGCCCGAACCCTAACCCTAACACTTCCCCGAAGCCTTCCCCTCACCCGTCCCCTAATCCTAACCGGTACGCTCACACTAACCCGCGCTCTCCCACGTACGCTTCCCCTATAGCGTTGTCGTACCCTCACCTGGACCCTAAACCATCCCCATCCCCTAACCCTAACCCTAGCCAGAACCCGAACCCTAACCTTTCCCCGAAGCCTTCCCCTCACCCGTCGCCTAATCCTAACCCGTTCGCTCACACTAACCCGCGCCCTCACACGTACGCTCCCCCTAAACCGTTGTCGTACACTCACCTGGTCCCTAAACCATCCCCGTCCACTAACCCTAACCCTAGCCCAAACGCTAACCCTGACTCTTCCCCGAAACCTTCCCCTCAACCGTCCCCTAATCCTAACCCGTACGCTCACACTAACCCACGCCCTCACACGTACGCTCCCCCTAAACCGTTGTCGTACCCTCAGCTGGACTCTAAACCGTCCCCATCCCCTAACCCTAACCCTAGCCTGAACCCTAACCCTCACCCTTCCCCGAAGCCTTCTCCTCACCCGTCCCCTAATCCTAACCTGTACTTTCACACTAACCTGCGCCCTCACATGTACGCTCCCCCTAAACCACTGTCGTACCCTCAACTGTACCCTAAACTGTCCCCGTCACCTAACCCTAACCCTAGCCCGAACCCTAACCCTAATCCTTCCCCGAAGCCTTCCCCTCACCCGTCCCCTAATCCTAACCCATACGCTCACACTAACCCCTGCCCTCACACGTACGCAACCCCTAAACCGTTGTCGTACCCTCACCTGGACCCTAAACCGTCCCCGTCCACTAACCCTAAAACTAGCCCGAACCCTAACCCTAACCCTTCCCCAAAGGCTTCCCCTCACCCGTCCCCTAATCCTAACCGGTACGCTCACACTAACCTGTGCCCTCACACGTACTCTCCCCCTATAGCGTTGGCGTACCCTCACCTGGACCCTAAACCGTCCCCATCCCCTAACCCTAACCCTAGCCAGAACCCTAACCCTAACCTTTCCCCAAAACCTTCCCCTAACCCGTCCCCTATTCGTAACCCGTACGCTCACACTAACCCGCGCCCTCACACGTACGCTCACCCTAAACCATTGTGGTACCCTCACCTGGAACCTAAACCGTCCCCGTCCCCTAACACTAACCCTAGCGCAAACACTATCCATAACCCTTTTCCGAAGCCTTCCCCTCACCCGTCCCCTAACCCTAACCCGTACGCTCACACTAAACCGTGCCCTCACACGTACGCTCCCCCTAAACCGCTGTCGTACCCTCAACTGGACCCGAAAACGTCCCCGTCCCCTAACCCTAACCCTATCCCGAACCTTAACCCTAACCCTTCCCCGAAGCCTTTACCTCACCCGTCCCCTAATCCTAACCCGTACGCTCACACTAACCCGCGCCCTCAAACGTACGCTCCCCCTAAACCGTTGTCGTACCCTCACCTGGACCCTAAACCCTCCCCTTCCCCTAACCCTAACCCTAGCCCGAACCCTAACCCTAACCCTTCCCCGAAGCCTTTCCCTCACCCGTCCCCTAATCCTAACCCGTATGCTCACACTAACCCACGCCCTCACACATACGCTCCCCCTAAAGCGTTGTCGTACCCTCACCTGGACCCTAAAACGTCCCCATCCCCTAACCCTAACCGTAGCCCGAACCCTAACCATAAACCTTCCCCGAAGCCTTCCCCTCACCCGTCCCTAATCCTAACACGTACGCTCACACTAACCCACGCCCTCACACGTACGCTCCCCCAAAACCGCTGTCGTACCCTCAACTGGACACGAAACCGTCCCCGTCCCCTAACCCTAACCCTAGCCCGAACCCTAACCCTAACCCTTCCCCTCACCCGTCCCCTAATCCTAACACGTACGCTCACACTAACCCGCGCCCTCACACGTACGCTCCCCCTAAAGCGTTCTCGTACCCTCACCTGGACCCTAAACCGTCCCCGTCCTCTAACCCTAACCCTAGCCGAACCCTAACCCTAACCCTTCCCGGATGCCTTCCCCTCACCCGTCCCCTAATCCTAACCCGTACGCTCACACTAACCCACGCCCTCACACGTACGCTCCCCCTAAACCGTTGTCGTACCCTCACCTGGACACTAAACCGTCTCCGTCCCCTAACCCTAACCCTAGCCCGAACCCTAACCCTAACCCTTCCCCGAAGCCTTCTCCTCACCCGTCCCCTAATCCTAACCCATACGCTCACACTAACCCGCGCCCTCACACATACGCTCCCCCTAAAGCGTTGTCCTACCCTCACCTAGACCCTAAACCGCCTCCGTCCCCTAACCCTAATCCTAGCCCGAACCCTAACCCTAACACTTCCCCGAAGCCTTCCCCTCAACCGTCCCCTAATCGTAACCCGTACGCTCACACTAACCCAGGCCCTCACACGTACGCCCACCCTAAACTGTTGTCGTACCCTCACCTGGACCCTAAACCGTCCCCGTCCCCTAACCCTAACCCTAGCCCGAACCCTAACCCTAACCCTTCCCCGAAGCCTTCCCCTCACCCGTCCCCTACTCCTAACCCGTACGCTCACACTAACATGCGCCCTCACACGTACGCTCCCCCTAAATGGTTGTCGTACCCTCACCTGGACCCTAAACCGTCCCCGTCCCCTAACCCTAACCCTAGCCCGAACCCTAACCCTAACACTTCCCCGAAGCCTTCCCCTCACCCGTCCCCTAACCCTAACCCGTACGCTCACACTAACCCGCGCCCTCACACGTATTCTCCCCCTAAACCGTTGTCGTACCCTCACGTGGACCCTAAACCGTCCCCTTCCCCTAACCCTAACCCTAGCCCGAACCCTAACCCTAAACCTTCCCCGAAGCCTTCCCCTCACCCGTCCCCTAATACTAACCTGTACGCTAACACTAACCCGCGCCCTCACACGTACGCTCCCCCTAAAGCTTTGTCGTACCCTCACCTGGACCCTAAACCGTCCCCGTCCCCTAACACTAAACCTAGCCCGAACCCTAACCCTAACACTTCCCCGAAGCCTTCCCCTCACCCGTCCCCTAATCCTAACCCGTACGCTCACACTAACCCGCGCCCTCACACGTATGCTCCCCCTAAACCGTTGTCGTACCCTCACCTGGACCCTAAACCGTCCCCGTCCCTTAACCCTATCCCTAGCCCGAACCCTAACCCTAACCCTTCCCCAAATCCTTCCCCTCACCCGTCCCCTAATCCTAACCCGTATGCTCACACTAACCCGCGCCCTCACACGTACGCTCCCCCTAAATCGTTGTCGTACCCTCACCTGGAACCTAAAACGTCCCCGTCCCCTAAACCTAATCCTAGCCCGAACCCTAACCCTAACCCTTCCCCGAAGCCTTCCCCTCACCCGTCCCCTAATCCTAACCCGTACGGTCACACTATCCAGCCCGCTCACTCGTACGCTGCCCCTAAACCGTTGTCGTACCCTCACCTGGACCCTAAACCGTCCCCGTTCCCTAACCCTAACCCTAGCCCGAACCCTAACCCTAATCCTTCCCCGAAGCCTTCCCCTCACCCGTCTCCTAATCCTAACCCGTACGCTCACGTAACCCACGCCCTCACACGTACGCTCCCCCTAAACCGTTGTCGTACCTTCACCTGCACCCTAAACCGTCCCCGTCCCCTAACCCTAACCCTAGCCCGAACCCTAAAACTAACCCTTCCCCGAAGCCTTCCCCTCACCCGTCCCCTAATCCTAACCCGTACGCTCACACTAACCCGCGCCCTCACACGTACGCTCCCCCTAAACCGTTGTCGTACCCTCACCTGGACCCTAAACCGTCCCTGTCCCCTAACCCTAACCCTAGCCCAAATCCTATCCATAACCCTTTTCCGAAGCCTTCCCCTCACCCGTACCCTAATCCTAACCCGTACACTCACACTAACCCGTGCCCTCACACGTACACTCCCCCTAAACCGCTGTCGTACCCTCAACCTGACCCGAAACCGTCCCCGTCCCCTAACCCTAACCCTAGCCCAAACCCTAACCCTAACCCTTCCCCGAAGCCTTCCCCTCACCCGTCCCCTAATCCTAACCCGTACTCTCACACTAATCCACGCCCTCACACGTACGCTCCCCCTAAACCGTTGTCGTACCCTCACCTGGACCCTAAACCGTCCCCGTCCCCTAACCCTAACCCTAGCCCGAACCCTAACCCTAACCCTTCCCCGAAGCCTTCCCCTCACCCGTCCCCTAATCCTAACACGTATGCTCACACTAACCGGCGCCCTCACACGTACGCTCCCCCTAAAGCGTTGTCGTACCCTCACCTGGATCCTAAACCGTCCCCGTCCCCTAACCCTAACCCTAGCCAGAACCCTAACACTAACCCTTCCCTGAAGCCTTCCCATCACCCGTCCCCTAATTCTAACCCGTACGCTCACACTAACACGCGCCCTCACACATACGCTCCCCCTAATGTGTTGTCTTACACTCACCTGGACCTTAAACCGTCCCCGTCCCCAAACCCTAACCCTAGGCCGAACCCTAAACCTAACCCTTCCCCAAAGCCTTCCCCTAACTCGTCCCCTAATCCTAACCCGTACGCTCACACTAACCCGCGCCCTCACACGTACGCTCCCCCTAAACCGTTGTCGTAACCTCACCTGGACCCTAAACCGTCCCCGTCCCCTAACCCTAACCCTAGCCCGAACCCTAAACCTAACACTTCCCCGAAGCCTTCCCCTCACCCGTCCCCTAATCCTAACCCGTACGCTCACACTAACCCACGCTCTCACACTTACGCTCCCCCTAAACCGTTGTCATACCCTCACCTGGACCCTATACCGTCCCCGTCCCCTAACCCTAACCCTAGCCCTAACCCTAACCCTAACCCTTCCCCGAAGCCTTCACGTCACCCGTCACCTAATCCTAACCCGTACCATCACACTACCCACGCCCTCACACATTCGCTCCACCTAAACCATTGTCGTACCCTCACCTGGACCCTAAACCGTCCCCGTCCCCTAACCCTAACCCTAGCCCGAACCCTAACCCTAACACTTCCCCGAAGCCTTCCCCTCACCCGTCCCCTAATCCTAACCGGTACGCTCACACTAACCCGCGCCCTCCCACGTACGCTTCCCCTATAGCGTTGTCGTACCCTCACCTGGACCCTAAACCATCCCCATCCCCTAACCCTAACCCTAGCCAGAACCCGAACCCTAACCTTTCCCCGAAGCCTTCCCCTCACCCGTCCCCTAATCCTAACCCGTTCGCTCACACTAACCCGCGCCCTCACACGTACGCTCCCCCTAAACCGTTGTCGTACACTCACCTGGTCCCTAAACCATCCCCGTCCATTAACCCTAACCCTAGCCCGAACCCTATCCCTAACCATTCCCCGAAGCCTTCCCCTCACCCGTCCCCTAATCCTAACCCGTACGCTCACACTAACCCGCGCCCTCACACGTACGCTCCCCCAAAACCGCTGACGTACCCTCACCTGGACCCTAAACCGTCCCCGTCCCCTACCCCTAACCCTAGCCCAAACGCTAACCCTGACTCTTCCCCGAAACCTTCCCCTCAACCGTCCCCTAATCCTAACCCGTACGCTCACACTAACCCACGCCCTCACACGTACGCTCCCCCTATAGCGTTGGCGTACCCTCACCTGGACCCTAAACCGTCCCCATCCCCTAACCCTAACCCTAGCCAGAACCCTAACCCTAACCTTTCCCCAAAACCTTCCCCTAACCCGTCCCCTATTCGTAACCCGTACGCTCACACTAACCCGCGCCCTCACACGTACGCTCCCCCTAAACCATTGTGGTACCCTCACCTGGAACCTAAACCGTCCCCGTCCCCTAACACTAACCCTAGCGCAAACACTATCCATAACCCTTTTCCGAAGCCTTCCCCTCACCCGTCCCCTAACCCTAACCCGTACGCTCACACTAGACCGTGCCCTCACACGTACGCTCCCCCTAAACCGCTGTCGTACCCTCAACCCGACCCGAAAACGTCCCCGTCCCCTAACCCTAACCCTATCCCGAACCCTAACCCTAACCCTTCCCCGAAGCCTTTCCCTCACCCGTCCCCTAATCCTAACCCGTACGCTCACACTAACCCGCGCCCTCACACGTACGCTCCCCCTAAACCGTTGTCGTACCCTCACCTGGACCCTAAACCCTCCCCTTCCCCTAACCCTAACCCTAGCCCGAAACCTAACCCTAACACTTCCCCGAAGCCTGTCCCTCACCCGTCCCCTAATCCTAACCCGTATGCTCACACTAACCCACGCCCTCACACATACGCTCCCCCTAAAGCGTTGTCGTACCCTCACCTGGACCCTAAAACGTCCCCATCCCCTAACCCTAACCGTAGCCCGAACCCTAACCATAAACCTTCCCCAAAGCCTTCCCCTCACCCGTCCCTAATCCTAACACGTACGCTCACACTAACCCACGCCCTCACACGTACGCTCCCCCTAAACCGCTGTCGTACCCTCAACTGGACACGAAACCGTCCCCGTCCCCTAACCCTAACCCTAGCCCGAACCCTAACCCTAACCCTTCCCCTCACCCGTCCCCTAATCCTAACACGTACGCTCACACTAACCCGCGCCCTCACACGTACGCTCCCCCTAAAGCGTTCTCGTACCCTCACCTGGACCCTAAACCGTCCCCGTCCTCTAACCCTAACCCTAGCCGAACCCTAACCCTAACCCTTCCCGGAAGCCTTCCCCTCACCCGTCCCCTAATCCTAACCCATACGCTCACACTAACCCACGCCCTCACACGTACGCTCCCCCTAAACCGTTGTCGTACCCTCACCTGGACACTAAACCGTCCCCGTCCCCTAACCCTAACCCTAGCACGAACCCTAACCCTAACACTTCCCCGAAGCCTTCCCCTCACCCGTCCCCTAATCCTAACCCGTACGGTCACACTATCCAGCCCGCTCACTCGTACGCTGCCCCTAAACCGTTGTCGTACCCTCACCTGGACCCTAAACCGTCCCCGTTCCCTAACCCTAACCCTAGCCCGAACCCTAACCCTAATCCTTCCCCGAAGCCTTCCCCTCACCCGTCTCCTAATCCTAACCCGTACGCTCACGTAACCCACGCCCTCACACGTACGCTCCCCCTAAACCGTTGTCGTACCTTCACCTGGACCCTAAACCGTCCCCGTCCCCTAACCCTAACCCTAGCCCGAACCCTAACACTAACCCTTCCCCGAAGCCTTCCCCTCACCCGTCCCCTAATCCTAACCCGTACGCTCACACTAACCCGCGCCCTCACACGTACGCTCCCCCTAAACCGTTGTCGTACCCTCACCTGGACCCTAAACCGTCCCTGTCCCCTAACCCTAACCCTAGCCCAAACCCTATCCATAACCCTTTTCGGAAGCCTTCCCCTCACCCGTACCCTAATCCTAACCCGTACACTCACACTAACCCGTGCCCTCACACGTACACTCCCCCTAAACCGCTGTCGTACCCTCAACCTGACCCGAAACCGTCCCCGTCCCCTAACCCTAACCCTAGCCCAAACCCTAACCCTAACCCTTCCCCGAAGCCTTCCCCTCACCCGTCCCCTAATCCTAACCCGTACGCTCACACTAATCCACGCCCTCACACGTACGCTCCCCCTAAACCGTTGTCGTACCCTCACCTGGACCCTAAACCGTCCCCGTCCCCTAACCCTAACCCTAGCCCGAACCCTAACCCTAACCCTTCCCCGAAGCCTTCCCCTCACCCGTCCCCTAATCCTAACACGTATGCTCACACTAACCCGCGCCCTCACACGTACGCTCCCCCTAAAGCGTTGTCGTACCCTCACCTGGACCCCAAAACGCCCCCATCCCCTAACCCTAACCCTAGCCCGAACCCTAACCCTAACCCTTCCCGAAGCCTTCCCCTCACCCGTCCCTAATCCTAACACGTACGCTCACACTATCCAGCCCGCTCACACGTACGCTCCCCCTAAACGGTTGTCGTACCGTCACTTGGACCCTAAACCGTCCCCGTCCCCTAACCCTAACCCTAGCCAGAACCCTAACACTAACCCTTCCCCGAAGCCTTCCCATCACCCGTCCCCAAATCCTAACCCGTACGCTCACACTAACACGCGCCCTCACACATACGCTCCCCCTAAAGTGTTGTCTTACCCTCACCTGGACCTTAAACCGTCCCCGTCCCCTAACCCTAACCCTAGGCCGAACCCTAAACCTAACCCTTCCCTGAAGCCTTCTCCTCACCCGTCGCCTAATCCTAACCCGTACGCTCACACTAACCCGCGCCCTCACACGTACGCTCCCCTAAACCGTTGTCGTACCCTCACCTGGACCCTAAACCGTCCCCGTCCCCTAACCCTATCCCTAGCCCGAACCCTAACCCTAACCCTTCCCCAAAGCCTTCCCCTCACCCGTCCCCTAATCCTAACCCGTATGCTCACACTAACCCACGCCCTCACACGTACGCTCCCCCTAAATCGTTGTCGTACCCTCACCTGGACCCTAAAACGTCCCCGTCCCCTAAACCTAACCCTAGCCCGAACCCTAACCCTAACCCTACCCCGAAGCCTTCCCCTCACCCGTCCCCTAATCCTAACCCGTACGCTCACACTATCCAGCCCGCTCACTCGTACGCTGCCCCTAAACCATTGTCGTACCCTCACCTGGATCCTAAACAGTCCCTATCCACTAAACCTAACCCTAGCCCGAACCCTAACCCTAACCCTTCCCCGAAGCCTTCCCCTCACCCGTCCCCTAATCCTAACCCGTACGCTCACACTAACCTGCGCCCTCACACGTACGCTCCCCCTAAACCGTTGTCGTACCCTCACCTGGACCCTAAATGTTCCCCGACCCCTAACCCAAACCCTAGCCGGAACCCTAACCCTAACCCTTCCCCGAAGCCTTCCCCTCACCCGTCCCCTAATCCTAACCCGTACGCTCACACTAACCTGCGCCCTCACATGTACGCACCCCCAAAACAGTTGTCGTACCCTCACCTGGACCCTAAACCGTCCCCGTCCCCTAACCCTAACCCTAGCCCGAACCGTAACCCTAACCCTTCCCCTCACCCGTCCCCTAATCCTAACACGTACGCTCACACTAACCCACGCCCTCACACGTACGCTCCCCCTAAACCGCTGTCGTACACTCAACTGGACACGAAACCGTCCCCGTCCCCTAACCCTAACCCTAGCCCGAACCCTAACCCTAACCCTTCCCCTCACCCGTCCCCTAATCCTAACACGTACGCTCACACTAACCCGCGCCCTCACACGTACGCTCCCCCTAAAGCGTTCTCGTACCCTCACCTGGACCCTAAACCGTCCCCGTCCTCTAACCCTAACCCTAGCCGAACCCTAACCCTAACCCTTCCCGGAAGCCTTCCCCTCACCCGTCCCCTAATCCTAACCCGTACGCTCACACTAACCCACGCCCTCACACGTACGCTCCCCCTAAACCGTTGTCGTACCCTCACCTGGACACTAAACCGTCTCCATCCCCTAACCCTAACCCTAGCCCGAACCCTAAACCTAACCGTTCCCCGAAGCCTTCCCCTCAACCGTCCCCTAATCGTAACCCGTACGCTCACACTAACCCATGCCCTCACACGTACGCTCACCCTAAACTGTTGTCGTACCCTCACCTGGACCCTAAACCGTCCCCGTCCCCTAACCCTAACCCTAGTCCGAACCCTAACCCTAACCCTTCCCCGAAGCCTTCCCCTCACCCGTCCCCTAATCCTAACCCGTACGCTCACACTAACATGCGCCCTCACACGTACGCTCCCCCTAAACGGTTGTCGTACCCTCACCTGGACCCTAAACCGTCCCCGTCCCCTAACCCTAACCCTAGCCCGAACCCTAACCCTAACACTTCCCCGAAGCCTTCCCCTCACCCGTCCCCTAACCCTAACCCGTACGCTCACACTAACCCGCGCCCTCACACGTATTCTCCCCCTAAACCGTTGTCGTACCCTCACCTGGACCCTAAACCGTCCCCTTCCCCTAACCCTAACCCTAGCCCGAACCCTAACCCTAACCCTTCCCCGAAGCCTTCCCCTCACCCGTCCCCTAATCCTAACCTGTACGCTAACACTAACCCGCGCCCTCACACGTACTCTCCCCCTAAAGCTTTGTCGTACCCTCACCTGGACCCTAAACCGTCCCCGTCCCCTAACACTAAACCTAGCCCGAACCCTAACCCTAACACTTCCCCGAAGCCTTCCCTTCACCCGTCCCCTAATCCTAACCCGTACGCTCACACTAACCCGCGCCCTCACACGTACGCTCCCCCTAAACCGTTGTCGTACCCTCACCTGGACCCTAAACCATCCCTGTCCCCTAACACTAACCCTAGCCTGAACCCTAACCCTAACCCTTACCCGAAGCCTTCCCCTCACCCGTCCCCTAATCCTAACCCGTACGCTCACACTAACACGCGCCCTCACACGTACGCTCCCCCTAAACCGTTGTCGTACCCTCACCTGGACCCTAAACCGTCCCCGTCCCCTAACCCTAACACTAGCCCGAACACTATCCCTAACCCTTCCCCGAAGCCTTCTCCTCACCGTCCCCTAATCCTAAACCATACGCTCACACTAACCCGCGCCCTCACACGTACCCTCCCCCTAAACCGCTGTCGTAGCCTCAACTGGACCCGAAACCGTCCCCGTCCCCTAACCCTAACCCTAGCCCGAACCCTAACCCTAACCCTTCCCCGAAGCCTTCCCCTCACCCGTCCCCTAATCCTAACCCGTATGCTCACACTAACCCGTGCTCTCACACGTACGCTCCTCCTAAACCGTTGTCGTACCCTCACCTGGACCCTAAACCGTCCCCCTACCCTAACCCTAACCCTAGCCCGAACCCTAACCCTAACCCTTCCCCGAAGCCTTCCCCTCACCCACCCCTAATCCTAACCCGTACGCTCACACTAACTCACGCCCTCACACGTACGCTCCCCCTAAAGCGTTGTCGTACCCTCACATGGACCCTAAACTGTCCCCGTCCCCTAACCCTAACCCTAGCCTGAACCCTAACCCTAACCCTTCCCCGAAACCTTCCCCTCACCCGTCCCCTAATCCTAACCCGTACGCTCACACTAACACGCGCCCTCACACGTTCGCTCCCCCTAAACCTCTGACGTACCCTCACCTGGACCCTAAACCGTCCCCGTCCCCTAACCCTAACCCTAGCCCGAACCCTAACCCTAACACTTCCCCGAAGCCTTCCCCTCACCCGTCCCCTAATCCTAACCAGTACGCTCACACTAACCCGCGCCCTCACACGTACGCTCCCCCTAAACCATTGTCGTACCCTCTCCTGGACCCTAAACAGTCCACGTCCCCTAACCCTAACCCTAGGCCGAACCCTAACCCTAAAACTTCCCCAAAGTCTTCCCCTAACCCGTCCCCTAATCCTAACCCGTACGCTCACACTAACATGTGCTCTCACACGTACACTCCCCCTAAACCGTTGTCGTACCCTCACCTGGACCCTAAACGGTCCCCGTCCGTTAACACTAACCCTAGCCCGAACCCTAAACCTAACCCTTCCCCGAAGCCTTCCCCTCACCCGTCCCCTAATCTTAACCCATACGCTCACACTAACCCACGCCCTCACACGTACGCTCCCGCTAAACCGCTGTCGTACCCTCATCTGGACCCGAAACCGTCCCCGTCCCCTAACCCTAACCCTAGGCCGAACCCTAACCCTAAACCTTCCCCGAAGCCTTCCCATCACCCGTCTCCTAATCCTAACCCGAACGCTCACACTAACCCGCGCCCTCACACGTACGCTCCACCTAAACCGCTGTCGTACCCTCATCTGGACCCGAAACCGTCCCCGTACCCTAACCCTAACCCTAGCCCGAACCCTAACCCTAACACTTCCCTGAAGCCTTCCCCTCACCCGTCCCTTAATCCTAACCCGTATGCTCACACTAACCCACGCCCTCACACGTACGCTCCCCCTAAACCGTTGTCGTACCCTCACCTGGACCCTAAACCGTCCCCGTCCCCTAACCCTAACCCTAACCAGAACCCTATCCCTAACCCTTCCCCGAAGCCTTCCCCTCACCCGTCCCCTAATCCTAACCCGTTCGCTCACACTAACACGCGCCCTCACACGTACGTTCCCCGTAAACCGTTGTCGTACCCTCACCTGGACCCTAAACCATCCCCGTCCCCTAACCCTAACCCTAGCCCGAACCCTATCCCTAACCATTCCCCGAAGCCTTCCCCTCTCCCGTCCCCTAATCCTAACCCGTACGCTCACACTAACCCACGCCCTGACACGTACGCTACCCCTAAACCGCTGGCGTACCCTCACCTAGACCCTAAACCGTCCCCGTCCCCTACCCCTAACCCTAGCCCAAACGCTAAACCTAACTCTTCCCCGAAACCTTCCCCTCAACCGTCCCCTAATCCTAACCCGTACGCTCACACTAACCCGCGCCCTCACACGTACGCACCCCCTAAAACGTTGTCGTACCCTCACCTGGACCCTAAACCATCCTCGTCCCCTAACCCTAACCCTAGCCTGAACCCTAACCCTCACCCTTCCCCGAAGCCTTCTCCTCACCCGTCCCCTAATCCTAACCTGTACTTTCACACTAACGCGCGCACTCGCACGTACGCTCCCCCTAAACCATTGTCGTACCCTCACCTGTACCCTAAACCGTCCCCGTCCCCTAACCCTAACCCTAGCCCGAACCCTAACCCTAACACTTCCCCGAAGCCTTCCCCTCACCCGTCCCCTAATCCTAACCCATACGCTCACACTAACCTGCGCCCTCACACGAACGGTACCCCTAAACCGTTGTCGTACCCTCACCTGGACCCTTAACCGTCCCCGTCCCCTAACCCTAACCGTAGCCCGAACCCTAAACCTAAACCTTCCCCGAAGCCTTCCCCTCACCCGTCCCCTAATCCTAACCCGTACGCTCACACTAACTCGCGTCCTCACACGTACGCTCCCCCTAATGTGTTGTCTTACACTCACCTGGACCTTAAACCGTCCCCGTCCCCTAACCCTAACCCTAGGCCGAACCCTAAACCTAACCTTTCCCCAAAGCCTTCCCCTAACTCGTACCCTAATCCTAACCCGTACGCTCACACTAACCCGCGCCCTCACACGTACGCTCCCCCTAAACTGTTGTCGTACCCTCACTTGGACCCTAAACCGTCCCCGTCCCCTAACCCTAACACTAGCCCGAACCCTAACCCTAACCCTTCCCCGAAGCCTTCCCCTCACCCGTCCCCTAATCCTAACCCGTACGCTCACACTAACCCACGCTCTCACACGTACGCTCCCCCTAAACCGTTGTCATACCCTCACCTGGACCCTATACCGTCCCCGTCCCCTAACCCTAACCCTAGCCCGAACCCTAACACTAACCCTTCCCCGAAGCCTTCACATCACCCGTCTCCTAATCCTAACCCGTACCATCACACTACACACGCCCTCACACATTCGCTCCACCTAAACCATTGTCGTACCCTCACCTGGACCCTAAACCGTCCCCGTCCCCTAACCCTAACCCTAGCCCGAACCCTATACCTAAACTTTCCCCGAAACCTTCCCCTCACCCGTCCCCTAATCGTAACCCGTACACTCAAACTAACCCGCGCCCTTACACGTACGCTCCCCCTAAACCGCTGTCGTACCCTCAACTGGACCCTAAACCGTCCCCGTCCCCTAACCCTAACCGTAGCCCGAACCCTAACCCTAACCATTCCCCGAAGCCTTCCCCTCACCCGTCCCCTAATCCTAACCCTTACGCTCACACTAACCTGCACCCTCACATGTACGCTCCCCCTAATCCGTTGTCGTACCCTTACCTGGACCCTACACCGTCCACGTCCCCTAACCCTAATCCTAGCCTGAACCCTAAACCTGACACTTCCCCGAAATCTTCCCCTCACCCTACCCCTAATCCTAACCCGTACGCTCACACTAACCCGCGCCCTCACACGTACGCTCCCCCTAAACCGCTGTCGTACCCTCAATTGGACCCGAAACCATCCCCGTCCCCTAACCCTAACCCTAGCCCGAACCCTAACCCTAACACTTCCCCGTAGCCTTCCCCTCACCCGTCCCCTAATCCTAACCGGTACGCTCACAGTAACCCACGCCCTCCCACGTACGCTCCCCCTATAGCGTTGTCGTACCCTCACCTGGACCCTAAACCATCCCCATCCCGTAACCCTAACCCTAGCCCGAACCCTATCCCTAACCATTCCCCGAAGCCTTCCCCTCACCCGTCCCCTAATCCTAACCCGTACGCTCACACTAACCCGCGCCCTCACACGTACGCTCCCCCAAAACCGCTGACGTACCCTCACCTGGACCCTAAACCGTCCCCGTCCCCTACCCCTAACCCTAGCCCAAACGCTAACGCTGACTCTTCCCCGAAACCTTCCCCTCAACCGTGCCCTAATCCTAACCCGTACGCTCACACTAACCCACGCCCTCACACGTACGCTCCCCCTAAACCGTTGTCGTACCCTCAGCTGGACCCTAAACCGTCCCCGTCCCCTAACCCTAACCCTAGCCTGAACCCTAACCCTCACCCTTCCCCGAAGCCTTCTCCTCACCCGTCCCCTAATCCTAACCTGTACTTTCACACTAACCCGCGCTCTCACATGTACGCTCCCCCTAAACCATTGTCGTACCCTCACCTGGACCCTAAACCGTCCCTGTCCCCTAACCCTAACCCTAACCAGAACCCTATCCCTAACCCTTCCCTGAAGCCTTCCCCTCACCCGTCCCCTAACCCTAAACCGTTCGCTCACACTAACACGCGCCCGCACACGTATGCTCCCCCTAAACCGTTGTCGTACCCTCACCTGGACCCTAAACCATTCCCGTCCCCTAACCCTAACCCTAGCCCGAACTCTATCCCTAACCATTCCCCAAAGCCTTACCCTCAGCCATCCCCTAATCCTAACCCGTACGCTCACACTAACCCGCGCCCTCACACGAACGCTCCCCCTAACCCGTTGTCGTACACTCACCTGGACCCTAAACCGTCCCCGTCCCCTAACCCTAACCCTAACCCTAGCCCAAACCCTATCCATAACCCTTTTCCGAAGCCTTCCCCTCAGCCGTCCCCTAATCCTGACCCGTTCGCTCACACTAACACGCGCCCGCACACGTATGCTCCCCCTAAACCGTTGTCGTACCCTCACCTGGACCCTAAACCATTCCCGTCCCCTAACCCTAACCCTAGCCCGAACTCTATCCCTAACCATTCCCCAAAGCCTTACCCTCAGCCATCCCCTAATCCTAACCCGTACGCTCAAACTATCCAGCCCGCTCACTCGTACGCTGCCCCTAAACCGTTGTCGTACCCTCACCTGGACCCTAAACCGTCCCCGTTCCCTAACCCTAACCCTAGCCCGAACCCTAACCCTAACCCTTCCCCGAAGCCTTCCCCTCACCCGTCTCCTAATCCTAACCCGTACGCTCACATAACCCACGCCCTCACACGTACGCTCCCCCTAAACCGTTGTCGTACCTTCACCTGGACCCTAAACCGTCCCCGTCCCCTAACCCTAACCCTAGCCCGAACCCTAACACTAACCCTTCCCCGAAGCCTTCCCAACACCCGTCCCCTAATCCTAACCCCTACGCTCACACTAACCCGCGCCCTCACACGTATGCTCCCCCTAAACCGTTGTCGTACCCTCACCTGGACCCTAAACCGTCCCCGTCCCCTAACCCTAACCCTAGCCCAAACCCTATCCATAACCCTTTTCGAAGCCTTCCCCTCACCCGTCCCCTAATCCTAACCCGTACGCTCACACTAACCCGTGCCCTCACACGTACACTCCCCCTAAACCGCTGTCGTACCCTCAACTGGACCCGAAACCGTCCCCGTCCCCTAACCCTAATCCTAGCCCGAACCCTAACCCTAACCCTTCCCCGAAGCCTTCCCCTCACCCGTCCCCTAATCCTAACCCGTACGCTCACACTAATCCACGCCCTCACACTTAAGCTCCCCCAAACCGTTGTCGTACCCTCACCTGGACCCTAAACCGTCCCCGTCCCCTAACCCTAACCCTAGCCCGAACCCTAACCCTAACCCTTCCCCGAAGCCTTCCCCTCACCCGTCCCCTAATCCTAACACGTATGCTCACACTAACCCGCGCCCTCACACGTACGCTCCCCCTAAATCGTTGTCGTACCCTCACCTGGACCCTAAAACGCGCCCGTCCCCTAACCCTAACCCTTGCCCGAACCCTAACCCTAACCCTTCCCCGAAGCCTTCCCCTCACCCGTCCCTAATCCTAACCCGTACGCTCACACTATCCAGCCCGCTCACACGTACGCTCCCCCTAAACCGTTGTCGTACCCTCACCTGGACCCTAAACAGTCCCCGTCCCCTAACGTTAACCCTAGCCCGAACCCTAACCCTAAACCTTCCCCGAAGCCTTCCCCTCGCCCGTCCCCTAATCCTAACCTGTACGCTCACACTAACCCGTGCCCTCACACGTACGCTCCCCCTAAACCGTTGGCATACCCTCACCTGGACCTTAAACCATCCCCGTCCCCTAACACTAACCCTAGCCCGAACCCTTACCCTAACCCTTCCCTGAAGCCTTCCCCTCACCCGTCCCCTAATCCTAACCCGTACGCTCACACTAACCAGCCCGCTCACACTTACGCTGCCCCTAAACCGTTGTCGTACCCTCACCTGGACCCTAAACACTCCCCATCCCCTAACCCTAACCCTACCCAAACCCTAACCCTAACCCTAACCGTAACCCTAACCCTAACCCTAACCCTAACCCTAACCCATCCCCTAATCCTAACACATATGCTCACACTAACCCGCGCCCTCACACGTACGCTCCCCCTAAACCGTGGCCGTACCCTCACCTGGACCCTAAACCGTCCCCGTACCCTAACCCTAACACTAGCCCGAACCCTAACCCTAACCTTTCCCCGAAGCATTCCCCTCAACCTCCCCTAATCCTAACCCATACGCTGACACTAACCCACGCGCTCACACGTACGCTCCCCCTCAACTGTTGTCGTACCCTCACCTGGACCCTAAACCGTCTCCGTCCCCTAACCCTAATCCTAGCCCGAACCCTAACCCTAAACCTTCCCCGAAGCCTTCCCCTCACCCGTCCCCTAATCCTAACCCGTACGCTCACACTAACACGCGCCCTCACACGTACGCTCCCCCTAATGTGTTGTCTTACACTCACCTGGACCTTAAACCATCCCCGTCCCCTAACCCTAACCCTAGGCCGAAACCTAAACCTAACCCTTCCCCAAAGCCTTCCCCTAACTCGTCCCCTAATCCTAACCCGTACGCTCACACTAACCCGCGCCCTCACACGTACGCTCCCCCTAAACCGTTGTCGTACCCTCACCTGGACCCTAAACCGTCCCCGTCCCCTAACCCTAACCCTAGCCCGAACCCTAACCCTAACCCTTCCCCGAAGCCTTCCCCTCACCCGTCCCCTACTCCTAACCCGTACGCTCACACTAACCCACGCTCTCACACGTACGCTCCCCCTAAACCGTTGTCATACCCTCACCTTGACCCTATACCGTCCCCGTCCCCTAACCCTAACCCTAGCCCTAACCCTAACCCTAACACTTCCCCGAAGCCTTCACGTCACCCGTCACCTAATCCTAACCCGTACCATCACACTACCCACGCCCTCACACATTCGCTCCACCTAAACCATTGTCGTACCCTCACCTGGACCCTAAACCGTCCCCGTCCCCTAAACCTAACCCTAGCCGAACCCTAAACCTAACCCTTCCCCGAAGCCTTCCCCTCACCCGTCCCCTAATCCTAACGCGTACGCTCACATAACCCACGCCATCACACGTATGCTCCCCCTAAACCGTTGTGGTACCCTCACCTGGATCCTAAACCGTCCCCGTCTCCTAACCCTAACCCTAGCCCGAACCCTAACCCTAACACTTCCCCGAAGCCTTCCCCTCACACGTCCCCTAATCCTAAGCCTTACGCTCACACTAACCCGCGCCCTCACATGAACGCTCCCCCGAAACCGCTGTCGTACTCTCACCTGGACCCGAAACCGTCCCCGTCCGCGAACCCTAACACTAGCCCAAACCATATCTATAACCCATTTCCGAAGCCTACCCATCACCCGTCCCCTAATCCTAACCCGTACGCTCACACTAACCCATGCCCTCACACGTACGCTCCCCCTAAAACGCTGTCGTACCCTCAACTGGACCCGAAACCGTCCCCGTCCCCTAACCCTAACCCTAGTCCGAACCTTAACCCTAACCCTTCCCCGAAGCCTTCCCCCCAACCGTCCCCTAATCCTAACCCGTACGCTCACACTAACCTGCACCCTCACATGTACGCTCCCCCTAATCCGTTGTCGTACCCTTACCTGGACCCTACACTGTCCACGTCCCCTAACCCTAACCCTAGCCCGAACCCTAACCCTAACCCTTCCCCGAAGCCTTCCCCTCACCCGTCCCCTAATCCTAACCCGTACGCTCACACTATCCAGCCTGCTCACTCGTATGCTGCCCCTAAACCGTTGTCGTACCCTCACCTGGATCCTAAACCGTCCCTATCCACTAACCCTAACCCTAGCCCGAACCCTAACCCTAACCCTTCCCCGAAGCCTTCCCCTCACCCGTCCCCTAATCCTAACCCGTACGCTCACACTAACCCACGCCCTCACACGTACGCTCCCCCTAAACCGTTGTCGTACCCTCACCTCGACCCTAAATGTTCCCCGAACCCTAACCCAAACCCTAGCCCGAACTCTAACCCTAACCCTTCCCCGAAGCCTTCCCCTCACCCGTCCCCTAATCCTAACCCGTACGCTCACACTAACCTGCGCCCTCACACGTACGCACCCCCAAAACAGTTGTCGTACCCTCACCTGTACCATAAACCGTCCCCGTCCCCTAACCCTAACCCTAGCCCGAACCCTAACCCTAACCCTTCTCCGAAGCCTTCCCCTCACACGTCCCCTAATCCTAACCCGTATGCTCACACTAACCCACGCCCTCACACGTACGCTCTCCCTAAACCGTCGTCGTACTCTCACATGGACCTTAAACCGTCCCCGTCCCCTAACCCTAACCCTAGCCCGAACCCTAACCCTAAACCTTCCCCGACGCCTTCCCCTCACCCGTCCCCTAATCCTAACCTGTACGCTCACACTAACCCGCGCCCTCACACGTACGCGCCCACTAAACCGTTGGCATACCCTCACCTGGACCTTAAACCATCCCCGTCCTCTAACACTAATCCTAGCCCGAACCCTTACTCTAACCCTTCCCTGAAGCCTTCCCCTCACCCGTCCCCTAATCCTAACCCGTACGCTCACACTAACAAGCCCGCTCACACTTACGCTGCCCCTAAACCGTTGTCGTACCCTCACCTGGACCCTAAACCGTCCCCATCCCCTAACCCTAACCCTACCCAAACCCTAACCCTAACCCGTCCCCGAAGCCTTCCACTCACCCATTCCCTAATCCTAACACGTACGCTCACACTAACCCGCACCCTCACACGTACGCTCCCCCTAAACCGTGGTCGTACCCTCACCTGGACCCTAAACCGTCCCCGTACCCTAACCCTAACCCTAGCTCGAACCCTAACCCTAACCTTTCCCCGAAGCATTCCCCTCAACCTCCCCTAATCCTAACCCGTACGCTGACACTAACCCACGCGCTCACACGTACGCTCCCCCTCAACCGTTGTCGTACCCTCACCTGGACCCTAAACCGTCTCCGTCCCCTAACCCTAACCTGAGCCCGAACACTAACCCTAACACTTCCCCGAAGCCTTCCCCTCACCCATCCCCTAATCCTAAACCGTACGCTCACAATTTCCCGCGCCCTCACACGAACGGTCCCCCTAAACCGTTGTCGTACCCTCACCTGGACCCTAAACCGTCCCCGTCCCCTAAACCTAACCCTAGCCGAACCCTAAACCTAACCCTTCCCCGAAGCCTTCCCCTCACCCGTCCCCTAATCCTAATGCGTACGCTCACATAACCCACGCCATCACACGTATGCTCCCCCTAAACCGTTGTGGTACCCTCACCTGGATCCTAAACCGTCCCCGTCTCCTAACCCTAACCCTAGCCCGAACCCTAACCCTAACACTTCCCCGAAGCCTTCCCCTCACACGTCCCCTAATCCTAAGCCTTACGCTCACACTAACCCGCGCCCTCACATGAACGCTCCCCCGAAACCGCTGTCGTACTCTCACCTGGACCCGAAACCGTCCCCGTCCGCTAACCCTAACACTAGCCCAAACCATATCTATAACCCATTTCCGAAGCCTACCCATCACCCGTCCCCTAATCCTAACCCGTACCCTCACACTAACCCATGCCCTCACACGTACGCTCCCCCTAAAACGCTGTCGTACCCTCAACTGGACCCGAAACCGTCCCCGTCCCCTAACCCTAACCCTAGTCCGAACCTTAACCCTAACCCTTCCCCGAAGCCTTCCCCCCAACCGTCCCCTAATCCTAACCCGTACGCTCACACTAACCCGCGCCCTCACACGTACGCTCCCCCTAAAGCGTTCTCGTACCCTCACCTGGACCCTAAACCGTCCCCGTCCCCTAACGGTAACCCTAGCCGGAACCCTAACCGTAACACTTCTCCGAAGCCTTCCACTCACCCGTCCACTAATCCTAACCCGTACGCTCAAACAAACCCGCGCCCTCACACGTACGCTGCCCCTAAACCGTTGTCGTACCCTCACTTGGACCCTAAAACGTCCCCGTCCCCTAACCCTAACCCTAGGCCGAACCGTAAACCTAACCCTTCCCAAAAGCCTTCACATAACTCGTCCCCTAATCCTAACCCGTACGCTCACACTAACCCGCGCCGTCACACGTACGCTCCCCCTAAACCGTTGTCGTACCCTCACCTGGACCCTAAACCGTCCCCGTCCCCTAACCCTAACCCTAGCCCGAACCCTAAAGCTAACACTTCCCTGAAGCCTTCCCCTCACCCGTCCCCTAATCCTAACCAGTACGCTCACACTAACCGGCGCCCTCACACGTACGATCCCCCTAAAATGTTGCGTACCCTCACCTGGACCCTAAAACGTCCCTGTCCCCTAACCCTAACCCAAGCCCGAACCCTAACCCTTCCCCGAAGCCTTCCCCTCACCCGTCCCCTAATCCTAACCCGTACGCTCACACTATCCAACCCGCTCACACGTACGCTGCTCCTAAACCGTTTTCGTACCCTCACCTGGACCCTAAACCGTCCCTATCCACTAACCCTAACCCTAGCCCGAACCCTAACCCTAACCCTTCCCCGAAGCCTTCCCCTCACCTGTCCCCTAATCCTAACCCGTACGCTCACACTAACCTGCGCCCTCACACGTACACTCCCCCTAAACCGTTGTCGTACCCTCACCTGGAACCTAAATGTTCCCCGACCCCTAACCCAAACCCTAGCCCGAACCCTAACCCTCACCCTTCCCCAAAGCCTTCCCCTCACCCGTCCCCTAATCCTAACCCGTACGCTCACACTAACCCGCGCCCTCACACGTACGCTCCCCCTAAACCGTTGTCGTACCCTCACCTGGACCCTAAACCGTCCCTGTCCCCTAACCCTAACCCTAGCCCAAACCCTATCCATAACCCTTTTCGGAAGCCTTCCCCTCACCCGTACCCTAATCCTAACCCGTACACTCACACTAACCCGTGCCCTCACACGTACACTCCCCCTAAACCGCTGTCGTACCCTCAACCTGACCCGAAACCGTCCCCGTCCCCTAACCCTAACCCTAGCCCAAACCCTAACCCTAACCCTTCCCCGAAGCCTTCCCCTCACCCGTCCCCTAATCCTAACCCGTACGCTCACACTAATCCACGCCCTCACACGTACGCTCCCCCTAAACCGTTGTCGTACCCTCACCTGGACCCTAAACCGTCCCCGTCCCCTAACCCTAACCCTAGCCCGAACCCTAACCCTAACCCTTCCCCGAAGCCTTCCCCTCACCCGTCCCCTAATCCTAACACGTATGCTCACACTAACCCGCGCCCTCACACGTACGCTCCCCCTAAAGCGTTGTCGTACCCTCACCTGGACCCCAAAACGCCCCCATCCCCTAACCCTAACCCTAGCCCGAACCCTAACCCTAACCCTTCCCGAAGCCTTCCCCTCACCCGTCCCTAATCCTAACACGTACGCTCACACTATCCAGCCCGCTCACACGTACGCTCCCCCTAAACGGTTGTCGTACCGTCACTTGGACCCTAAACCGTCCCCGTCCCCTAACCCTAACCCTAGCCAGAACCCTAACACTAACCCTTCCCCGAAGCCTTCCCATCACCCGTCCCCAAATCCTAACCCGTACGCTCACACTAACACGCGCCCTCACACATACGCTCCCCCTAAAGTGTTGTCTTACCCTCACCTGGACCTTAAACCGTCCCCGTCCCCTAACCCTAACCCTAGGCCGAACCCTAAACCTAACCCTTCCCTGAAGCCTTCTCCTCACCCGTCGCCTAATCCTAACCCGTACGCTCACACTAACCCGCGCCCTCACACGTACGCTCCCCTAAACCGTTGTCGTACCCTCACCTGGACCCTAAACCGTCCCCGTCCCCTAACCCTATCCCTAGCCCGAACCCTAACCCTAACCCTTCCCCAAAGCCTTCCCCTCACCCGTCCCCTAATCCTAACCCGTATGCTCACACTAACCCACGCCCTCACACGTACGCTCCCCCTAAATCGTTGTCGTACCCTCACCTGGACCCTAAAACGTCCCCGTCCCCTAAACCTAACCCTAGCCCGAACCCTAACCCTAACCCTACCCCGAAGCCTTCCCCTCACCCGTCCCCTAATCCTAACCCGTACGCTCACACTATCCAGCCCGCTCACTCGTACGCTGCCCCTAAACCATTGTCGTACCCTCACCTGGATCCTAAACAGTCCCTATCCACTAAACCTAACCCTAGCCCGAACCCTAACCCTAACCCTTCCCCGAAGCCTTCCCCTCACCCGTCCCCTAATCCTAACCCGTACGCTCACACTAACCTGCGCCCTCACACGTACGCTCCCCCTAAACCGTTGTCGTACCCTCACCTGGACCCTAAATGTTCCCCGACCCCTAACCCAAACCCTAGCCGGAACCCTAACCCTAACCCTTCCCCGAAGCCTTCCCCTCACCCGTCCCCTAATCCTAACCCGTACGCTCACACTAACCTGCGCCCTCACATGTACGCACCCCCAAAACAGTTGTCGTACCCTCACCTGGACCCTAAACCGTCCCCGTCCCCTAACCCTAACCCTAGCCCGAACCGTAACCCTAACCCTTCCCCTCACCCGTCCCCTAATCCTAACACGTACGCTCACACTAACCCACGCCCTCACACGTACGCTCCCCCTAAACCGCTGTCGTACACTCAACTGGACACGAAACCGTCCCCGTCCCCTAACCCTAACCCTAGCCCGAACCCTAACCCTAACCCTTCCCCTCACCCGTCCCCTAATCCTAACACGTACGCTCACACTAACCCGCGCCCTCACACGTACGCTCCCCCTAAAGCGTTCTCGTACCCTCACCTGGACCCTAAACCGTCCCCGTCCTCTAACCCTAACCCTAGCCGAACCCTAACCCTAACCCTTCCCGGAAGCCTTCCCCTCACCCGTCCCCTAATCCTAACCCGTACGCTCACACTAACCCACGCCCTCACACGTACGCTCCCCCTAAACCGTTGTCGTACCCTCACCTGGACACTAAACCGTCTCCATCCCCTAACCCTAACCCTAGCCCGAACCCTAAACCTAACCGTTCCCCGAAGCCTTCCCCTCAACCGTCCCCTAATCGTAACCCGTACGCTCACACTAACCCATGCCCTCACACGTACGCTCACCCTAAACTGTTGTCGTACCCTCACCTGGACCCTAAACCGTCCCCGTCCCCTAACCCTAACCCTAGTCCGAACCCTAACCCTAACCCTTCCCCGAAGCCTTCCCCTCACCCGTCCCCTAATCCTAACCCGTACGCTCACACTAACATGCGCCCTCACACGTACGCTCCCCCTAAACGGTTGTCGTACCCTCACCTGGACCCTAAACCGTCCCCGTCCCCTAACCCTAACCCTAGCCCGAACCCTAACCCTAACACTTCCCCGAAGCCTTCCCCTCACCCGTCCCCTAACCCTAACCCGTACGCTCACACTAACCCGCGCCCTCACACGTATTCTCCCCCTAAACCGTTGTCGTACCCTCACCTGGACCCTAAACCGTCCCCTTCCCCTAACCCTAACCCTAGCCCGAACCCTAACCCTAACCCTTCCCCGAAGCCTTCCCCTCACCCGTCCCCTAATCCTAACCTGTACGCTAACACTAACCCGCGCCCTCACACGTACTCTCCCCCTAAAGCTTTGTCGTACCCTCACCTGGACCCTAAACCGTCCCCGTCCCCTAACACTAAACCTAGCCCGAACCCTAACCCTAACACTTCCCCGAAGCCTTCCCTTCACCCGTCCCCTAATCCTAACCCGTACGCTCACACTAACCCGCGCCCTCACACGTACGCTCCCCCTAAACCGTTGTCGTACCCTCACCTGGACCCTAAACCATCCCTGTCCCCTAACACTAACCCTAGCCTGAACCCTAACCCTAACACTTACCCGAAGCCTTCCCCTCACCCGTCCCCTAATCCTAACCCGTACGCTCACACTAACACGCGCCCTCACACGTACGCTCCCCCTAAACCGTTGTCGTACCCTCACCTGGACCCTAAACCGTCCCCGTCCCCTAACCCTAACACTAGCCCGAACACTATCCCTAACCCTTCCCCGAAGCCTTCTCCTCACCGTCCCCTAATCCTAAACCATACGCTCACACTAACCCGCGCCCTCACACGTACCCTCCCCCTAAACCGCTGTCGTAGCCTCAACTGGACCCGAAACCGTCCCCGTCCCCTAACCCTAACCCTAGCCCGAACCCTAACCCTAACCCTTCCCCGAAGCCTTCCCCTCACCCGTCCCCTAATCCTAACCCGTATGCTCACACTAACCCGTGCTCTCACACGTACGCTCCTCCTAAACCGTTGTCGTACCCTCACCTGGACCCTAAACCGTCCCCCTACCCTAACCCTAACCCTAGCCCGAACCCTAACCCTAACCCTTCCCCGAAGCCTTCCCCTCACCCACCCCTAATCCTAACCCGTACGCTCACACTAACTCACGCCCTCACACGTACGCTCCCCCTAAAGCGTTGTCGTACCCTCACATGGACCCTAAACTGTCCCCGTCCCCTAACCCTAACCCTAGCCTGAACCCTAACCCTAACCCTTCCCCGAAACCTTCCCCTCACCCGTCCCCTAATCCTAACCCGTACGCTCACACTAACACGCGCCCTCACACGTTCGCTCCCCCTAAACCTCTGACGTACCCTCACCTGGACCCTAAACCGTCCCCGTCCCCTAACCCTAACCCTAGCCCGAACCCTAACCCTAACACTTCCCCGAAGCCTTCCCCTCACCCGTCCCCTAATCCTAACCAGTACGCTCACACTAACCCGCGCCCTCACACGTACGCTCCCCCTAAACCATTGTCGTACCCTCTCCTGGACCCTAAACAGTCCACGTCCCCTAACCCTAACCCTAGGCCGAACCCTAACCCTAAAACTTCCCCAAAGTCTTCCCCTAACCCGTCCCCTAATCCTAACCCGTACGCTCACACTAACATGTGCTCTCACACGTACACTCCCCCTAAACCGTTGTCGTACCCTCACCTGGACCCTAAACGGTCCCCGTCCGTTAACACTAACCCTAGCCCGAACCCTAAACCTAACCCTTCCCCGAAGCCTTCCCCTCACCCGTCCCCTAATCTTAACCCATACGCTCACACTAACCCACGCCCTCACACGTACGCTCCCGCTAAACCGCTGTCGTACCCTCATCTGGACCCGAAACCGTCCCCGTCCCCTAACCCTAACCCTAGGCCGAACCCTAACCCTAAACCTTCCCCGAAGCCTTCCCATCACCCGTCTCCTAATCCTAACCCGAACGCTCACACTAACCCGCGCCCTCACACGTACGCTCCACCTAAACCGCTGTCGTACCCTCATCTGGACCCGAAACCGTCCCCGTACCCTAACCCTAACCCTAGCCCGAACCCTAACCCTAACACTTCCCTGAAGCCTTCCCCTCACCCGTCCCTTAATCCTAACCCGTATGCTCACACTAACCCACGCCCTCACACGTACGCTCCCCCTAAACCGTTGTCGTACCCTCACCTGGACCCTAAACCGTCCCCGTCCCCTAACCCTAACCCTAACCAGAACCCTATCCCTAACCCTTCCCCGAAGCCTTCCCCTCACCCGTCCCCTAATCCTAACCCGTTCGCTCACACTAACACGCGCCCTCACACGTACGTTCCCCGTAAACCGTTGTCGTACCCTCACCTGGACCCTAAACCATCCCCGTCCCCTAACCCTAACCCTAGCCCGAACCCTATCCCTAACCATTCCCCGAAGCCTTCCCCTCTCCCGTCCCCTAATCCTAACCCGTACGCTCACACTAACCCACGCCCTGACACGTACGCTACCCCTAAACCGCTGGCGTACCCTCACCTAGACCCTAAACCGTCCCCGTCCCCTACCCCTAACCCTAGCCCAAACGCTAAACCTAACTCTTCCCCGAAACCTTCCCCTCAACCGTCCCCTAATCCTAACCCGTACGCTCACACTAACCCGCGCCCTCACACGTACGCACCCCCTAAAACGTTGTCGTACCCTCACCTGGACCCTAAACCATCCTCGTCCCCTAACCCTAACCCTAGCCTGAACCCTAACCCTCACCCTTCCCCGAAGCCTTCTCCTCACCCGTCCCCTAATCCTAACCTGTACTTTCACACTAACGCGCGCACTCGCACGTACGCTCCCCCTAAACCATTGTCGTACCCTCACCTGTACCCTAAACCGTCCCCGTCCCCTAACCCTAACCCTAGCCCGAACCCTAACCCTAACACTTCCCCGAAGCCTTCCCCTCACCCGTCCCCTAATCCTAACCCATACGCTCACACTAACCTGCGCCCTCACACGAACGGTACCCCTAAACCGTTGTCGTACCCTCACCTGGACCCTTAACCGTCCCCGTCCCCTAACCCTAACCGTAGCCCGAACCCTAAACCTAAACCTTCCCCGAAGCCTTCCCCTCACCCGTCCCCTAATCCTAACCCGTACGCTCACACTAACTCGCGTCCTCACACGTACGCTCCCCCTAATGTGTTGTCTTACACTCACCTGGACCTTAAACCGTCCCCGTCCCCTAACCCTAACCCTAGGCCGAACCCTAAACCTAACCTTTCCCCAAAGCCTTCCCCTAACTCGTACCCTAATCCTAACCCGTACGCTCACACTAACCCGCGCCCTCACACGTACGCTCCCCCTAAACTGTTGTCGTACCCTCACTTGGACCCTAAACCGTCCCCGTCCCCTAACCCTAACACTAGCCCGAACCCTAACCCTAACCCTTCCCCGAAGCCTTCCCCTCACCCGTCCCCTAATCCTAACCCGTACGCTCACACTAACCCACGCTCTCACACGTACGCTCCCCCTAAACCGTTGTCATACCCTCACCTGGACCCTATACCGTCCCCGTCCCCTAACCCTAACCCTAGCCCGAACCCTAACACTAACCCTTCCCCGAAGCCTTCACATCACCCGTCTCCTAATCCTAACCCGTACCATCACACTACACACGCCCTCACACATTCGCTCCACCTAAACCATTGTCGTACCCTCACCTGGACCCTAAACCGTCCCCGTCCCCTAACCCTAACCCTAGCCCGAACCCTATACCTAAACTTTCCCCGAAACCTTCCCCTCACCCGTCCCCTAATCGTAACCCGTACACTCAAACTAACCCGCGCCCTTACACGTACGCTCCCCCTAAACCGCTGTCGTACCCTCAACTGGACCCTAAACCGTCCCCGTCCCCTAACCCTAACCGTAGCCCGAACCCTAACCCTAACCATTCCCCGAAGCCTTCCCCTCACCCGTCCCCTAATCCTAACCCTTACGCTCACACTAACCTGCACCCTCACATGTACGCTCCCCCTAATCCGTTGTCGTACCCTTACCTGGACCCTACACCGTCCACGTCCCCTAACCCTAATCCTAGCCTGAACCCTAAACCTGACACTTCCCCGAAATCTTCCCCTCACCCTACCCCTAATCCTAACCCGTACGCTCACACTAACCCGCGCCCTCACACGTACGCTCCCCCTAAACCGCTGTCGTACCCTCAATTGGACCCGAAACCATCCCCGTCCCCTAACCCTAACCCTAGCCCGAACCCTAACCCTAACACTTCCCCGTAGCCTTCCCCTCACCCGTCCCCTAATCCTAACCGGTACGCTCACAGTAACCCACGCCCTCCCACGTACGCTCCCCCTATAGCGTTGTCGTACCCTCACCTGGACCCTAAACCATCCCCATCCCGTAACCCTAACCCTAGCCCGAACCCTATCCCTAACCATTCCCCGAAGCCTTCCCCTCACCCGTCCCCTAATCCTAACCCGTACGCTCACACTAACCCGCG
This sequence comes from Leucopleurus acutus, assembly GCF_964270905.1. NCBI lineage: Eukaryota > Metazoa > Chordata > Mammalia > Artiodactyla > Delphinidae > Leucopleurus > Leucopleurus acutus. The sequence continues at coordinate 89,826 of NW_028138964.1, forward strand.
CCCTCACACGTACGCTCCCCCAAAACCGCTGACGTACCCTCACCTGGACCCTAAACCGTCCCCGTCCCCTACCCCTAACCCTAGCCCAAACGCTAACGCTGACTCTTCCCCGAAACCTTCCCCTCAACCGTGCCCTAATCCTAACCCGTACGCTCACACTAACCCACGCCCTCACACGTACGCTCCCCCTAAACCGTTGTCGTACCCTCAGCTGGACCCTAAACCGTCCCCGTCCCCTAACCCTAACCCTAGCCTGAACCCTAACCCTCACCCTTCCCCGAAGCCTTCTCCTCACCCGTCCCCTAATCCTAACCTGTACTTTCACACTAACCCGCGCTCTCACATGTACGCTCCCCCTAAACCATTGTCGTACCCTCACCTGGACCCTAAACCGTCCCTGTCCCCTAACCCTAACCCTAACCAGAACCCTATCCCTAACCCTTCCCTGAAGCCTTCCCCTCACCCGTCCCCTAACCCTAAACCGTTCGCTCACACTAACACGCGCCCGCACACGTATGCTCCCCCTAAACCGTTGTCGTACCCTCACCTGGACCCTAAACCATTCCCGTCCCCTAACCCTAACCCTAGCCCGAACTCTATCCCTAACCATTCCCCAAAGCCTTACCCTCAGCCATCCCCTAATCCTAACCCGTACGCTCACACTAACCCGCGCCCTCACACGAACGCTCCCCCTAACCCGTTGTCGTACACTCACCTGGACCCTAAACCGTCCCCGTCCCCTAACCCTAACCCTAACCCTAGCCCAAACCCTATCCATAACCCTTTTCCGAAGCCTTCCCCTCAGCCGTCCCCTAATCCTGACCCGTTCGCTCACACTAACACGCGCCCGCACACGTATGCTCCCCCTAAACCGTTGTCGTACCCTCACCTGGACCCTAAACCATTCCCGTCCCCTAACCCTAACCCTAGCCCGAACTCTATCCCTAACCATTCCCCAAAGCCTTACCCTCAGCCATCCCCTAATCCTAACCCGTACGCTCAAACTATCCAGCCCGCTCACTCGTACGCTGCCCCTAAACCGTTGTCGTACCCTCACCTGGACCCTAAACCGTCCCCGTTCCCTAACCCTAACCCTAGCCCGAACCCTAACCCTAACCCTTCCCCGAAGCCTTCCCCTCACCCGTCTCCTAATCCTAACCCGTACGCTCACATAACCCACGCCCTCACACGTACGCTCCCCCTAAACCGTTGTCGTACCTTCACCTGGACCCTAAACCGTCCCCGTCCCCTAACCCTAACCCTAGCCCGAACCCTAACACTAACCCTTCCCCGAAGCCTTCCCAACACCCGTCCCCTAATCCTAACCCCTACGCTCACACTAACCCGCGCCCTCACACGTATGCTCCCCCTAAACCGTTGTCGTACCCTCACCTGGACCCTAAACCGTCTCCGTCCCCTAACCCTAACCCTAGCCCAAACCCTATCCATAACCCTTTTCGAAGCCTTCCCCTCACCCGTCCCCTAATCCTAACCCGTACGCTCACACTAACCCGTGCCCTCACACGTACACTCCCCCTAAACCGCTGTCGTACCCTCAACTGGACCCGAAACCGTCCCCGTCCCCTAACCCTAATCCTAGCCCGAACCCTAACCCTAACCCTTCCCCGAAGCCTTCCCCTCACCCGTCCCCTAATCCTAACCCGTACGCTCACACTAATCCACGCCCTCACACTTAAGCTCCCCCAAACCGTTGTCGTACCCTCACCTGGACCCTAAACCGTCCCCGTCCCCTAACCCTAACCCTAGCCCGAACCCTAACCCTAACCCTTCCCCGAAGCCTTCCCCTCACCCGTCCCCTAATCCTAACACGTATGCTCACACTAACCCGCGCCCTCACACGTACGCTCCCCCTAAATCGTTGTCGTACCCTCACCTGGACCCTAAAACGCGCCCGTCCCCTAACCCTAACCCTTGCCCGAACCCTAACCCTAACCCTTCCCCGAAGCCTTCCCCTCACCCGTCCCTAATCCTAACCCGTACGCTCACACTATCCAGCCCGCTCACACGTACGCTCCCCCTAAACCGTTGTCGTACCCTCACCTGGACCCTAAACAGTCCCCGTCCCCTAACGTTAACCCTAGCCCGAACCCTAACCCTAAACCTTCCCCGAAGCCTTCCCCTCGCCCGTCCCCTAATCCTAACCTGTACGCTCACACTAACCCGTGCCCTCACACGTACGCTCCCCCTAAACCGTTGGCATACCCTCACCTGGACCTTAAACCATCCCCGTCCCCTAACACTAACCCTAGCCCGAACCCTTACCCTAACCCTTCCCTGAAGCCTTCCCCTCACCCGTCCCCTAATCCTAACCCGTACGCTCACACTAACCAGCCCGCTCACACTTACGCTGCCCCTAAACCGTTGTCGTACCCTCACCTGGACCCTAAACACTCCCCATCCCCTAACCCTAACCCTACCCAAACCCTAACCCTAACCCTAACCGTAACCCTAACCCTAACCCTAACCCTAACCCTAACCCATCCCCTAATCCTAACACATATGCTCACACTAACCCGCGCCCTCACACGTACGCTCCCCCTAAACCGTGGCCGTACCCTCACCTGGACCCTAAACCGTCCCCGTACCCTAACCCTAACACTAGCCCGAACCCTAACCCTAACCTTTCCCCGAAGCATTCCCCTCAACCTCCCCTAATCCTAACCCATACGCTGACACTAACCCACGCGCTCACACGTACGCTCCCCCTCAACTGTTGTCGTACCCTCACCTGGACCCTAAACCGTCTCCGTCCCCTAACCCTAATCCTAGCCCGAACCCTAACCCTAAACCTTCCCCGAAGCCTTCCCCTCACCCGTCCCCTAATCCTAACCCGTACGCTCACACTAACACGCGCCCTCACACGTACGCTCCCCCTAATGTGTTGTCTTACACTCACCTGGACCTTAAACCATCCCCGTCCCCTAACCCTAACCCTAGGCCGAAACCTAAACCTAACCCTTCCCCAAAGCCTTCCCCTAACTCGTCCCCTAATCCTAACCCGTACGCTCACACTAACCCGCGCCCTCACACGTACGCTCCCCCTAAACCGTTGTCGTACCCTCACCTGGACCCTAAACCGTCCCCGTCCCCTAACCCTAACCCTAGCCCGAACCCTAACCCTAACCCTTCCCCGAAGCCTTCCCCTCACCCGTCCCCTACTCCTAACCCGTACGCTCACACTAACCCACGCTCTCACACGTACGCTCCCCCTAAACCGTTGTCATACCCTCACCTTGACCCTATACCGTCCCCGTCCCCTAACCCTAACCCTAGCCCTAACCCTAACCCTAACACTTCCCCGAAGCCTTCACGTCACCCGTCACCTAATCCTAACCCGTACCATCACACTACCCACGCCCTCACACATTCGCTCCACCTAAACCATTGTCGTACCCTCACCTGGACCCTAAACCGTCCCCGTCCCCTAAACCTAACCCTAGCCGAACCCTAAACCTAACCCTTCCCCGAAGCCTTCCCCTCACCCGTCCCCTAATCCTAACGCGTACGCTCACATAACCCACGCCATCACACGTATGCTCCCCCTAAACCGTTGTGGTACCCTCACCTGGATCCTAAACCGTCCCCGTCTCCTAACCCTAACCCTAGCCCGAACCCTAACCCTAACACTTCCCCGAAGCCTTCCCCTCACACGTCCCCTAATCCTAAGCCTTACGCTCACACTAACCCGCGCCCTCACATGAACGCTCCCCCGAAACCGCTGTCGTACTCTCACCTGGACCCGAAACCGTCCCCGTCCGCGAACCCTAACACTAGCCCAAACCATATCTATAACCCATTTCCGAAGCCTACCCATCACCCGTCCCCTAATCCTAACCCGTACGCTCACACTAACCCATGCCCTCACACGTACGCTCCCCCTAAAACGCTGTCGTACCCTCAACTGGACCCGAAACCGTCCCCGTCCCCTAACCCTAACCCTAGTCCGAACCTTAACCCTAACCCTTCCCCGAAGCCTTCCCCCCAACCGTCCCCTAATCCTAACCCGTACGCTCACACTAACCTGCACCCTCACATGTACGCTCCCCCTAATCCGTTGTCGTACCCTTACCTGGACCCTACACTGTCCACGTCCCCTAACCCTAACCCTAGCCCGAACCCTAACCCTAACCCTTCCCCGAAGCCTTCCCCTCACCCGTCCCCTAATCCTAACCCGTACGCTCACACTATCCAGCCTGCTCACTCGTATGCTGCCCCTAAACCGTTGTCGTACCCTCACCTGGATCCTAAACCGTCCCTATCCACTAACCCTAACCCTAGCCCGAACCCTAACCCTAACCCTTCCCCGAAGCCTTCCCCTCACCCGTCCCCTAATCCTAACCCGTACGCTCACACTAACCCACGCCCTCACACGTACGCTCCCCCTAAACCGTTGTCGTACCCTCACCTCGACCCTAAATGTTCCCCGAACCCTAACCCAAACCCTAGCCCGAACTCTAACCCTAACCCTTCCCCGAAGCCTTCCCCTCACCCGTCCCCTAATCCTAACCCGTACGCTCACACTAACCTGCGCCCTCACACGTACGCACCCCCAAAACAGTTGTCGTACCCTCACCTGTACCATAAACCGTCCCCGTCCCCTAACCCTAACCCTAGCCCGAACCCTAACCCTAACCCTTCTCCGAAGCCTTCCCCTCACACGTCCCCTAATCCTAACCCGTATGCTCACACTAACCCACGCCCTCACACGTACGCTCTCCCTAAACCGTCGTCGTACTCTCACATGGACCTTAAACCGTCCCCGTCCCCTAACCCTAACCCTAGCCCGAACCCTAACCCTAAACCTTCCCCGACGCCTTCCCCTCACCCGTCCCCTAATCCTAACCTGTACGCTCACACTAACCCGCGCCCTCACACGTACGCGCCCACTAAACCGTTGGCATACCCTCACCTGGACCTTAAACCATCCCCGTCCTCTAACACTAATCCTAGCCCGAACCCTTACTCTAACCCTTCCCTGAAGCCTTCCCCTCACCCGTCCCCTAATCCTAACCCGTACGCTCACACTAACAAGCCCGCTCACACTTACGCTGCCCCTAAACCGTTGTCGTACCCTCACCTGGACCCTAAACCGTCCCCATCCCCTAACCCTAACCCTACCCAAACCCTAACCCTAACCCGTCCCCGAAGCCTTCCACTCACCCATTCCCTAATCCTAACACGTACGCTCACACTAACCCGCACCCTCACACGTACGCTCCCCCTAAACCGTGGTCGTACCCTCACCTGGACCCTAAACCGTCCCCGTACCCTAACCCTAACCCTAGCTCGAACCCTAACCCTAACCTTTCCCCGAAGCATTCCCCTCAACCTCCCCTAATCCTAACCCGTACGCTGACACTAACCCACGCGCTCACACGTACGCTCCCCCTCAACCGTTGTCGTACCCTCACCTGGACCCTAAACCGTCTCCGTCCCCTAACCCTAACCTGAGCCCGAACACTAACCCTAACACTTCCCCGAAGCCTTCCCCTCACCCATCCCCTAATCCTAAACCGTACGCTCACAATTTCCCGCGCCCTCACACGAACGGTCCCCCTAAACCGTTGTCGTACCCTCACCTGGACCCTAAACCGTCCCCGTCCCCTAAACCTAACCCTAGCCGAACCCTAAACCTAACCCTTCCCCGAAGCCTTCCCCTCACCCGTCCCCTAATCCTAATGCGTACGCTCACATAACCCACGCCATCACACGTATGCTCCCCCTAAACCGTTGTGGTACCCTCACCTGGATCCTAAACCGTCCCCGTCTCCTAACCCTAACCCTAGCCCGAACCCTAACCCTAACACTTCCCCGAAGCCTTCCCCTCACACGTCCCCTAATCCTAAGCCTTACGCTCACACTAACCCGCGCCCTCACATGAACGCTCCCCCGAAACCGCTGTCGTACTCTCACCTGGACCCGAAACCGTCCCCGTCCGCTAACCCTAACACTAGCCCAAACCATATCTATAACCCATTTCCGAAGCCTACCCATCACCCGTCCCCTAATCCTAACCCGTACCCTCACACTAACCCATGCCCTCACACGTACGCTCCCCCTAAAACGCTGTCGTACCCTCAACTGGACCCGAAACCGTCCCCGTCCCCTAACCCTAACCCTAGTCCGAACCTTAACCCTAACCCTTCCCCGAAGCCTTCCCCCCAACCGTCCCCTAATCCTAACCCGTACGCTCACACTAACCCGCGCCCTCACACGTACACTCCCCCTAAACCGTTGTCGTACCCTCACCTGGACCCTAAACCGTCCCCTAACCCTAACCCTAACCCTAGCCCGAACCATAACCCTGAACCTTCCCGGAAGCCTTCCCCTCAACCGTCCACTAATCCTAACCCGTACGCTCACACTAACCCGCGCCCTCACACGTACGCTCCCCCTAAAGCGTTCTCGTACCCTCACCTGGACCCTAAACCGTCCCCGTCCCCTAACGGTAACCCTAGCCGGAACCCTAACCGTAACACTTCTCCGAAGCCTTCCACTCACCCGTCCACTAATCCTAACCCGTACGCTCAAACAAACCCGCGCCCTCACACGTACGCTGCCCCTAAACCGTTGTCGTACCCTCACTTGGACCCTAAAACGTCCCCGTCCCCTAACCCTAACCCTAGGCCGAACCGTAAACCTAACCCTTCCCAAAAGCCTTCACATAACTCGTCCCCTAATCCTAACCCGTACGCTCACACTAACCCGCGCCGTCACACGTACGCTCCCCCTAAACCGTTGTCGTACCCTCACCTGGACCCTAAACCGTCCCCGTCCCCTAACCCTAACCCTAGCCCGAACCCTAAAGCTAACACTTCCCTGAAGCCTTCCCCTCACCCGTCCCCTAATCCTAACCAGTACGCTCACACTAACCGGCGCCCTCACACGTACGATCCCCCTAAAATGTTGCGTACCCTCACCTGGACCCTAAAACGTCCCTGTCCCCTAACCCTAACCCAAGCCCGAACCCTAACCCTTCCCCGAAGCCTTCCCCTCACCCGTCCCCTAATCCTAACCCGTACGCTCACACTATCCAACCCGCTCACACGTACGCTGCTCCTAAACCGTTTTCGTACCCTCACCTGGACCCTAAACCGTCCCTATCCACTAACCCTAACCCTAGCCCGAACCCTAACCCTAACCCTTCCCCGAAGCCTTCCCCTCACCTGTCCCCTAATCCTAACCCGTACGCTCACACTAACCTGCGCCCTCACACGTACACTCCCCCTAAACCGTTGTCGTACCCTCACCTGGAACCTAAATGTTCCCCGACCCCTAACCCAAACCCTAGCCCGAACCCTAACCCTCACCCTTCCCCAAAGCCTTCCCCTCACCCGTCCCCTAATCCTAACCCGTACGCTCACACTAACCTGCACCCTCACACGTACGCACCTCCAAAACTGCTGTCGTACTCTCACCTGGACCCTAAACCGTCCCTGCCTCCTAACCCTAACTCTAGCCCAAACCCTAACCATAAACCTTCCCCGAAGCCTTCCTGTCACCCGTCCCCTAATCCTAACCCGTACGCTCACACTAACACGCACCCTCACACGTACGCACCCCCTAAAGCGTTGTCTTACCGTTACCTGGACCCTAAACCGTCCCCGTCACCTAACCCTAACCCTAGCCCGAACCCTAAACCTAACCCTTCCCCAAAGCCTTCCCCTATGTCGTCCCCTAATCCTAACCCGTACGCTCACCCTAACCTGCACCCTCACACGTATGGTCCCCCTAAACCGTTGTCGTACACTCACCTGGACCCTAAACCGTCCCGATCCCCTAACCCTAACCCTAGACCGAAACCTAACCCTAACACTTCCCCGAAGACTTCCCCTCACCCGTCCACTAATCCTAACCCGTACGCTCACACTAACCCACGCCCTCACACGTACGCTCCCCCTAAACCATTGTCGTACCCTCACCTGGATCCTAAACCGTCCCCGTCCCCTAACCCTAACCCTAACCCGAACACTAACCCTAACCCTTCCCCGAAGCATTCACGTCACCCGTCTCCTAATCCTAACCCGTACGCTCACACTAACACGCGCCATCAAACGTACGCTCCCCCTAAACCGTTGTCGTACCCTCACATAAACCCTAAACCGTCCCCATCCCCTAACCCTAAACCTAGCCCTAACCCTAACCCTAACCCTTCCCCGAAGCCTTCCCCTCACCCGTCCCCTAATCCTAACCCGTACGCTCACACTAACCCGTGCCCTCACATGTACGCTCCCCCTAAACCGCTGTCGTACCCTCAACTGGACCCGAAACCGTCCCTGTCCCCTAACCCTAACCCTAGCCCGAACCCTAACCCTAACCCTTCCCCGAAGCCTTCCCCTCACCCGTCCCCTAATCATAACCCGTACGCTCACACTATCCAGCCCGTTCACACGTACGCTGCCCCTAAACCGTTGTCCTACCCTCACCTGGACCCTAAAACGTCCCCGTCCCCTACCCCTAACCCTAGCCCGAACCCTAACCCTAACCCTTCCCCGAAGCCTTCCCCTCACCCGTCCCCTAAAACTAACCCGTAAGCTCACACTATCCAGCCCGCTCACACATACGCTGCCCTTAAACTGTTGTCGTACCCTCACCTGGACCCTAAACCATCCCCATCACCTAACCCTAACCCTAGCCCGAACCCTAACCCTAACCCTTCCCCGAAGCCTTCCCCTCACCCGTCCCCTAATCCTAACCTGTACGCTCACACTAACCTGCGCCCTCACACGTACGCACCCCCTAAACCGTTGTCGTACCCTCACCTGGACCCTAAATGGTCCCCGACCCCTAACCCAAACCCTAGCCCGAACCCTAACCCTAACACTTCCCCGAAGCCTTCCCCTCACGCGTCCCCTAATCCTAACCCGTATGCTCACACTAACCCACGCCCTCACTCGTACGCTCTCCCTAAACCATCGTCGTACCCTCACATGGATCCTAAACCGTCCCCGTCCCCTATCCCTAACCATAGCCCGAACCGTAACCCTAACCCTTCCCCGAAGCCTTCCCCTCACCAGTCCCCTAATCCTAACCCGTACGCTCACACTAACATGCGCCCTCACACGTACGCTCCCCCTAAACCGTTGGCATCCACTCACCTGAACCTTAAACCATCCCCGTCCCCTAACCCTAACCCTAGCCCGACCCCTTACCCTAACCCTTCCCCGAAGCCATCCCCTCACCCGTCACCTAATCCTAAACATTACGCTGACACTAACCGGCCTGCTCACACGTACGCTACCCCTAAACCGTTGTCGTACCCTCACCTGAACCCTAAACCGTCCCCGTACCCTAACCCTAACCCTGGCCCGAAACCTAACCCTAACCTTTCCAAGAAGCATTCCCCTCAACCGTCCACTAATCCTAACGCGTACGCTGACACTAACCCACGCACTCACACGTACGCTCCCCCTCAACCGTTGTTGTACCCTCACCTGGACCCTAAACCGTCTCCGTACGCTAACCCTAACCCTAGCCCGAACCCTAACTCTAACACTTCCCCGAAGCCTTCCCCTCAGCCATCCCCTAATCCTAACCCGTACGCTCACACTAACCCGCGCCCTCACACGAACGGTCCCCCTAAACCGTTGTCTTACCATCACCTGGACCCTAAACCATCCCCGTCCCCTAACCCTAACCCTAGGCCGAACCCTAACCCTAACCCTTCCCCAAAGCATTCCCCTAACTCGTCCCCGAATCCTAACCCGTACGCTCACACTAACCCGCGCCCTCACACGTACGCGCCCCGTAAACTGTTGTCGTACCCTCACCTGGACCCTAAACCGTCCCCGTCCCCTAACCCTAACCCTAGCCCGAACCCTAACCCAAACCCTTCCCCAAAGCCTTCCCCTCACCTGTCCCCTAATCCTAACCCGTACGCTCACACTAACCCGCGCCCTCACACGTACGCTCCACCTAAACCGTTGGCATACCCTCACCTGAACCTTAAACCATCCCCGTCCCCTAACCCTAACCCTAGCCCGAACCCTTACCCTAACACTTCCCCGAAGCCTTCCCCTCACCCGTCCCCTAATCCTAACCCGTACGCTCACACTAACCAGCCCGCTCACACGTACGCTGCCCCTAAAGCATTGTCGTACCCTCACCTGTACCCTAAACCGTCCCCATCCCCTAACCCTAACCCTACCCAAACCCTAACCCTAACCCGTCCCTGAAGCCTTCCCCTCACCCATCCCCTAATCCTAACCCGTACGCTCACACTAACCCGCGCCCTCACACGTACGCTCCCCCTAAACCGTGGTCATACCCTCACCTGGACCCTAAACCGTCCCCGTACCCTAACCCTAACCCTAGCCTCATCCCTAACCCTAACATTTCCCCGAAGCATTCCCCTCAACCGTCCCCTAATCCTAACCCGTACGCTGACACTAACCCTCGCCCTCACACGAACGTTCCCCCTAAACCGTTGTCGTACCCTCACCTGGACCCTAAACCTTCCCCGTCCCATAACACTCACCCTAGCCCGAAACCTAACCCTGACACTTCCCCGAAATCTTCCCCTCACCCGTCCCCTAATCCTAACCCGTACGCTCACACTAACCAGCGCCCTCACACGTACGCTCCCACTAAACCGCTGTCGTACCCTCAATTGGACCCGAAACCATCCCCGTCCCCTAACCTTAACCCTAGCCCGAACCCTAACCCTAACACTTCCCCGAAGTCTTCCCCTCACCCGTCCCCTAATCCTAACCCGTACGCTCACACTAACCGGCGCCCTCACACGTATGCTCCCCCTAAACCGTTGTCGTACCCTCACCTGGACCCTAAAACGTCCCCGTCCCCTAACCCTAACCCTAGCCCGAACCCTAACTCTAACCATTCCCCGAAGCCTTCTCCTCACCCGTTCCCTAATCCTAACCCGTACGCTCACACTAACCCGTGCCCTCACAAGTATGATCCCCATAAACCGTTGTCGTACCCTCACCTGGACCCTAAACCGTCCCCATCCCCTAACCCTAACCTTAGCCCGAACCCTAACCCTAACCGTTCTCCGAAGCCTTCCCCTCACCCGTCCCCTAATCCTAACCCGTACGCTAACACTAACATGCGCCCTCACACGTACGCTCCCCCTAAAGCGTTGTCTTACCCTCACCTGGACCCAAAACCTTCCCCATCCCGTAACCCTAACCCTAGGCCGAACCCTAAACCTAACCCTTCCCCAAAGCCTTGCCCTAACTCGTCCCCTAATCCTAACCCGTACGCTCACACTAACCCGCGCCCTCACACGTACGCTCCCCCTAAAGCATTCTCGTACCCTCACCTGGACCCTAAACCGTCCACGTCCCCTAACCCTAACCCTAGCCCGAACCCTAACCCTAACCCTTCCCCGAAGCCTTCCCCTCACCCGTCCCCTAATCCTAACCTGTACGCTCACACTAAACCGCGCCCTCACACGTACGCTCCCCCTAAAGGGTTGTCGTACCCTCACCTGGACCCTAAACAGTCCCCGTACCCTAACCCTAAGCCTAGCCCGAACCCGAACCCTAACCCTTCCCCGAAGCCTTCACGTCACCCGTCACCTAATCCTAACCCGTACCATCACACTACCCACGCCCTCACACGTTCCGTCCACCTAAACCGTTGTCGTACCCTCACCTGGAACCTAAACCGTCCCCGTCCCCTAACCCTAACCCTAGCCCGAACCCTAACCCTAACCCTTCCCCGAAGCCTTCCCCTCACCCGCCCCTAAACCTAACCCGTACGCTCACACTAACCCACGCCCTCACACGTACGCTCCCCCTAAACCGTTGTCGTACCCTCACCTGGACCCTAAACCGTCCCCGTCCCCTAACCCTAACCCTAGCCCGAACCCTAACCCTAAACCTTCCCCGAAGCCTTCACGTCACCCGTCAACTAATCCTAACCCGTACCATCATACTACCCACGCCCTCACACGTTCGCTCCACCTAAACCGTTGTCGTACCCTCACCTGGACCCTAAACCGTCCCCGTCCCCTAACCCTAACCCTAGCCCTAACCCTAACCGTAACACTTCCCCGAAGCCTTCCCCTCACCCGTCCCCTAATCCTAACCCGTACGCTCACACTAACCCGCGCCCTCACACGTACGCTACCCCTAAACCGTTGTCGTACCCTCACATGGACCCTAAACCGTCCCCGTCCCCTAACCCTAACCCTAGCCCGAACCCTAACCCTAACCCTTCCCCGAAGCCTTCCCCTCACCCGTCCGCTAATCCTAACATGTACGCTCACACTATCCCGCGCTCTCACACGTACGCTCCCCCTAAAGCGTTGTCGTAGCCTCACCTGGACCCTAAACCGTCCCCGTCCCCTAACCCTAACCCTAGCCCGAACCCTAACCCTAACCCTTCCCCGAAGCCTTCCCCTCACCCGTCCCCTAATCCTAACCCGTACGCTCACACTAACCCGTGCCCTCCCACGTACGCTCCCCCTAAAGCGTTGTCGTACCATCACCTGGACCCTAAATCGTCCCCGTCCCTAACCCTAACCCTAGCCCGAACCCTATCCCTAACACTTCTCCGAAACCTTCCCCTCACCCGTCCCCTAATCCTAACCCGTACACTCACACTATCCATCCCGCTAACACGTACGCTTCCCCTAAATCGTTGTCGTACCCATACCTGGACCCTAAACCGACCACATCACCTAACCCTAATCCTAGCCCGAACCCTAACCCTAAGCCGTCCCCGAAGCCTTCCCCTCACCCATCCCCTAATCCTAACCCGTACGCTCAAACTAACCCATGCCCTCACACGTACACTCCACCTAAACCTTTTTCGTACCCTCACCTTGACCCTCAACCGTCCCCATCCCCTAACCCTAACCCTAGACCGAACCCTAACCCTAACACTTCCCCGAAGCCTTCCCCTCACCCGTCCCCTAATCCTAACCCGTACGCTCACACTAACCCGCGCCCTCACACGTACACTCCCCCTAAACCGTTGTCGTACCCTCACCTGGACCCTAAATCGTCCCCGTCCTCTAACCCTAACCCTAGCCCGAACCCTAACACTAACCCTTCCCCGAAGCCTACCCCTCACTCGTCCCCTAATCCTAACCCATACGCTCACACTATCCAGCCCGCTCACACGTACGCTGCCCCTAAATCGTTGTCGTACCCACACCTGGACCGTAAACCGTCCCCATCCCCTAACCCTAACCCGAATCCTAAACCTAACCCGTCCCCGAAGGCTTCCCCTCACCCATCCCCTAATCATAACCTGTACGCTCACACTAACCCACGTCTTCACACGTACGCTCCCCCTAAACAGTTGTCGTACCCTCACTGGACCCTAAATCGTCCCCATCCCCAATCCTAACCCTAGCCCGAACCCTCACCCTAACCCTTCCCCGAAGCCTTCCCTTCACCCGTCCCCTAATCTTAACCCGTACGCTCACACTAACCCGTGCCCTCACACGTACGCTCCCCCTAAACCGTTGTCGTACCCTCACCTGGACCCTAAACTGTCCCCGTCCCCTAACCCTAACCCTAGCCCGAACCCTAAACCTAACCCTTCCCCAAAGTCTTCCCCTAACCCGTCCCCTAATCCTAACCCGTATGCTCACACTAACCCGCGCCCTCGCACGTACGCTACCCCTAAAGCATTGTCGTACCCTCACCTGGACCCTAAAACATCCCCGTCCTCTAATCCTAACTCTTCCCCGAAGCCTTCCCCTCACCCGGCCCCTAATTCTATCCCGTACGCTCACACTAACCCGCGCCCTCACACGTACGCTCCCCCTAAACCGTTGTCGTACCCTCACCTGGACCCTAAACCGTCCCCATCCCCTAACCCTAACCCTAGCCCGAACCCTAACCCTAACCCTTCCCCGAAGCCTTCCCCTCAACCGTCCTCTAATCCTAACCCGTACGCTCACACTAACCCGCGCGCTCACACGTACGCTCCCCCTCAACCGTTGTCGTACCCTCACCTGGACCCTAAACCGTCTCCGTTCCCTAACCCTAACCCTAGCCCGAACCCTAACCCTAACACTTCACCGAAGCCTTCCCCTCACCCATCCCCTAATCCTAACACGTACGCTCACACTAACCGGCGCCCTCACACGAACGCTACCCCTAAACCGTTGTCGTACCCTCCCCTGGACCCTAAACCGTCCCCGTCCCCTAACACTAACCCTAGTCCGAACCCTAACCCTAACCCTTCCCCGAAGCCTTCCCCTCACCCTTCCCTTAATCCTAACCCATACGCTCACACTAACCCGCGCCCTCACACGTACGCTCCCCCTACACCGTTGTCATACCCTCACCTGGACCCTAAACCGTCCCCATCCCCTAACCCTAACCCTAGCCCGAACCCACACACTAACCCTTCCCCGAAGCCTTCCCCTCACCCGTACCCTAATCCTAACCCGTACGCTCACACTAACCGCGCGCTCACACGTACGCTCCCCCTAAACCGTTGTCGTACCCTCACCTGGACCCTAAACCGTCCCCATCCCCTAACCCTAAACCTAGCCCGAACCCTATCCCTAACCCTTCCCCAAAGTCTTCCCCTAACCCGTCTCCTAATCCTAACCCATATGCTCACACTAACCCGCGCCCTGGCACGTGCGCTACCCCTAAAGCATTGTCGTACCCTCACCTGGACCCTAAAACGTCCCCGTCCCCTAACCCTAACCCTTCCCCGAAGCCTTCCGCTCACCCGGCCCCTAATTCTATCCCGTACGCTCACACTAACCCGCGCCCTCACACCTACGCTCCCCCTAAACCGTTTTCGTACCCTCACCTGGACCCTAAACCCTCCCCATCCCCTAACCTTAACCCTAGTCTGATCCCTAACCCTAACACTTCCCCGAAGCCTTCCCCTCACACGTCCCCTAATCCTAACCCGTACGCTCACACTAACCCTCGCCCTCACACGTACGCTCCCCCTAAACCGTTGTCGTACCCTCACCTGGACCCTAAACCGTCCCCATCCCCTAACCCTAACCCTAGCCCGAACCCTAAACCTAACCCTTCCCCGAAGCCTTCCCCTCAACCGTCCTCTAATCCTAACCCGTACGCTCACACTAACCCGCGCGCTCACACAGACGCTCCCCCTCAACCGTTGTCGTACCCTCACCTGGACCCTAAACCGTCTCCGTTCCCTAACCCTAACCCTAGCCCGAAACCTAACCCTAACACTTCACCGAAGCCTTCCCCTCAACCGTCCCCTAATCCTAACACGTACGCTCACACTAACCCGCGCCCTCACACGAACGCTACCCCTAAACCGTTGTCGTACCCTCAGCTGGACCCGAAACCGTCCCCGTCCCTTAACACTAACCCTAGTCCGAACCCTAACCTTAACCCTTCCCCGAAGCCTTCCCCTCACCCGTCCCCTAATCCTAAACCGTACGCTCACACTATCCATTCCGCTCACACGTACGCTGTCCCTAAACCGTTGTCGTACCAACACCTGGACCCTAAACGGTCCCCATCCCCTAACCTTAACCCTAGCCCAGACCCTAACCCTAAATCTTCCCCGAAGCCTTCCCCTCACCCGTCCCCTAATCCTAACCCGTACGCTCACACTTACCCGCGCCCTCACACGTACGCTCCCCCTAAACCGTTTTCGTACCCTCACCTGGACCCTAAACCGTCCCCGTCCCCTAACCCTAACCCTAGCCCGAACCCTAACCCTAACCGTTGCCCGAAGCCTTCCCCTCACCCGTCCCCTAATCCTAACCCGTACGCTCACACTAAACAGCCCGCTCACACGTACGCTGCCCCTAAACCGTTGTGGTACCCTCACCTGGACCCTAAACCGTCCCCATCCCCTAACACTAACCCTACCCAAACCCTAAACCTAACCCGTCCCCGAAGCCTTCCCCTCACCCGTCCCCTAATCCTAACCTGTACGCTCAAACTAACCCGCGCCGTCACACGTACGCTACCCCTAAACCGCTGTCGTACCTTCATCTGGACCCGAAACCGTCCCCGTCCCCTAACCCTAACCCTAGCCCGAACCCTAACCTTAACCCTTCCCCGAAGCCTTCCCCTCACCCGTCTCCTAATCCTAACCCGAACACTCAAACTAACCCGCGCCCTCACACGTACGCTTCACCTAAACCGCTGTCGTACCCTCAACTGGACCCGAAACCGTCCCCGTCCCCTAACCCTAACCCTAGCCCGAACCCTAACCCTAACATTTCGACGAAGCCTTTCCCTCACCCGTCCCCTAATCCTAACCCGTAAGCTCACACTAACCCGTGCCCTCACACGTACGCTCCCCCTAAACCATTGTCGTACCCTCACCTGAACCCTAAACTGTCCCCGTCCCCTAAACCTAACCCTAGCCTGAACCCTAACCCTAACCCTTCCCCGAAGCCTTCCCCTCACCCGTCCCCTACTCCTAACCCGTACGCTCACACTAACCCGCGCCCTCACACGTACGCTCCCCCTAAACCGTTGTCGTACCCTCACCTGGACCCTAAACCGTCCCCGTCACCTAACCTTAACCCTAGCCCGAACCCTAACCCTAACCCTTCAACAAAGCCTTCCCCTAACCTGTCCCCTAATCCTAACCCGTACGCTCACACTAACCGGCACCCGCACACGTACGCTCCCCCTAAACCGTTGTCGTACACTCACCTGGACCCTAAACCACCCCCGTCCCCTAAACCTAACCCTAGCCCGAACCATAACCCTAACCCTTCCCCGAAGCCTTCGCTTCACCCGTCCCCTAAAACTAACCCGTAAGCTCACACTACCACGCGCCCTCACACGTACACTCCCCCTAAACCGTTGTCGTACACTCACCTGGACCCTAAACCGCCCCCGTCCCCTAACCCTAACCCTAGCCCAAACCCTATCCATAACCCTTTTCCGAAGCCTTCCCCTCACCCGTCCCCTAATCCTAACCCGTACGCTCACACTAACCCGCGCCCTCACACTTACGCTCCCCCTAAACCGTTGTCGTAACCTCACCTGGACCCTAAACCGTCCCCGTCCCCTAACCCTAACCCTAGCCCGGACCCTAACCCTAAACCTTCCCCGAAGCCTTCACCTCACCTGTCCCCTAATCCTAACCCGTACGCTCACACTAACCCGCGCATTCACACGTACGCTCCCCCTAACCGTTGTCGTACCCTCACCTGGACGCTAAACCGTCCCCGTCCCCTAACCCTAACCCTAACCCTAGCCCGAACCCTAACCCTGACCCTTCCCCGAAGCCTTCCCCTCTACCGTCCCCCAATCCTAACCCGTACGCTGACACTAACCCGCGCCCTCACACGTACGCTCCCCCTAAACCATTGTCGTACCCTCACATGGACCCTAAACCATCCCCGTCCCCTAACCCTAACCCTAGCCCGAACCCTAACCCTAACCCTTCCCCGAAGACATCCCCTCACCCATCCCCTAATCCTAACCCGTACACTCACACTAACCCGCGCCCTCACACGTACGCTCCCCCTAAACAATTATCGTGCCCTCACCTGGACCCTAAACCGTCCCCATCCCCTAACCCTAACCCTAGCCCGAGCCTTAACCCTAACCATTCCCCGAAACCTTCCCCTCATCCGTCCGCTAATCCTAACCCGTACGCTCACACTAACCCACGTCTTCACACGTACGCTCCCCCTAAACCGTTGTCGTACCCTCACCTGGACCCTAAACCGTCGCCGTCCCCTAACCCTAACCCTAGCCCGAACCCTAACCCTAACCCTTCTCCGAAGCCTTCCCCTCACCCGTCCCCTAATCCTAACCCGTACACTCACACTATCCAATCCGCTCACACGTACGCTGCCCCTAAACCGTTGTCGTACCCACACCTGGACCCTAAACGGTCCCCATCCCCTAATCTTAACCCTAGCCCAGACCCTAACCCTAAACCTTCCCCGAATCCTTCCCCTCACCCGTCCCCTAATCCTAACCCGTACGCTCACACTTACCCGCGCCCTCACACGTACGCTCCCACTACACCGTTTTTGTACACTCACCTGGAACCTAAACCGTCCCCGTCCCCTAACCCTAACCCTAGCCCAAACCCTAACCCTAACCCTTGCCCGAAGCCTTCCCCTCACCCGTCCCCTAATCCTAACCCGAACGCTCACACTAACCCGCGCCCTCACACGTACGCTCCACCTAAACCGTTGTCGTACCCTCACCTGGACGCTAAACCGTCCCCGTCCCCTAACCCTAACCCTAACCCTAGCCCGAACCTTAACCCTAACCATTCCCCGAAACCTTCCCCTCACCCGTCCGCTAATCCTAACCCGTACGCTCACACTAACCCACGTCTTCACACGTACGCTCCCCCTAAACCGTTGTCGTACCCTCACCTGGACCCTAAACCGTCCCCGTCCCCTAACCCTAACCCTAGCCCGAACCCTAACCCTAACCCTTCCCCGAAGCCTTCCCCTCTCCCGTCCCCTAATCCTAACCCGTACGCTCACACTAACCGGCGCCCGCACACGTACGCTCCCCCTAAACCGTTGTCGTACACTCACCTGGACCCTAAACCGTCCCCGTCCCCTAAACCTAACCCTAGCCCGAACCCTAACCCTAACCCTTCCCCGAAGCCTTCGCTTCACCCGTCCCCTAAAACTAACCCGTAAGCTCACACTACCACGCGCCCTCACACGTACGCTCCCCCTAAACCATTGTCGTACACTCACCTGGACCCTAAACCGCCCCCGTCCCCTAACCCTAACCCTAGACCAAACCCTATCCATAACCCTTTTCCGAAGCCTTCCCCTCACCCGTCCCCTAATCCTATCCCGTACGCTCACACTAACCCGCGCCCTCACAATTACGCTCCCCCTAAACCGTTGTCGTAACCTCACCTGGACCCTAAACCGTCCCCGTCCCCTAACCCTAACCCTAGCCCGAACCCTAACCCTAACCCTTCCCCAAAGCCTTCCCCTCACCCGTCCCCTAATCCTAACCCGTACGCTCACACTATCCATTCCGCTCACACGTACGCTACCCCTAAACCGTTGTCGTACCCACACCTGGACCCTAAACGGTCCCCATCCCCTAACCTTAACCCTACCACAGACCCTAACCCTAAACCTTCCCCGAAGCCTTCCCCTCACCCGTCCCCTAATCCTAACCCGTACGCTCACACTTACCCGCGCCCTCACACGTACGCTCCCCCTAAACCGTTTTCGTACCCTCACCTGGACCCTAAACCGTCCCCATCCCCTAACCCTAACCCTAGCCCGAACCCTAACCCTAACAGTTGCCCGAAGCCTTCCCCTCACCCGTCCCCTAATCCTAACCCGTACGCTCACACTAAACAGCCCGCTCACACGTACGCTGCCCCTAAACCGTTGTGGTACCCTCACCTGGACCCTAAACCGTCCCAATCCCCTAACACTAACCCTACCCAAACCCTAACCCTAACCCGTCCCCGAAGCCTTCCCCTCACCCGTCCCCTAATCCTAACCCGTACGCTCAAACTAACCCGCGCCGTCACACGTACGATACCCCTAAACCGCTATTGTACCTTCATCTGGACCCGAAACCGTCCCCGTCCCCTAACCCTAACCCTAGCCCGAACCCTAACCTTAACCCTTCCCAGAAGCCTTCCCTTCACCCGTCTCCTAATCCTAACCCGAACGCTCACACTAACCCGCGCCCTGACACGTACGCTCCACCTAAACCGCTGTGGTACCCTCAACTGGACCCGAAACCGTCCCCGTCCCCTAACCCTAACCCTAGCCCAAAACCTAACCCTAACACCTCCCCGTAGCCTTTCCCTCACCCGTCCCCTAATCCTAACCCGTAAGCTCACACTAACCCGTGCCCTCACATGTACGCTCCTCCTAAACCATTGTCGTACCCTCACCTGGGCCCTAAACCGTCCCCGTCCCCTAACCCTAACCCTAGCCCGAACCCTAACCCTAACCCTTCCCCGAAGCCTTCCCCTCATCCGTCCCGTAATCCTAACCCGTACGCTCACACTAACCCGCGCCCTCACACGTACGCTCCCCCTAAACCGTTGTCGTACCCTCACCTGGACCCTAAACCGTCCCCGTCCCCAAACCCTAACCCTAGCCCGAACCCTAACCCTAACCCTTCCCCGAAGCCTTCCCGTCACCCGTCCCCTAATCCTAACCCGTACGCTCACACTAACCCGCGCCCTCACACGTACGCTCCCCCTAAACCGTTGTCGTACCCTCACCTGGACCCTAAACCGTCCCCGTCACCTAACCTTAACCCTAGCCCGAACCCTAACCCTAACCCTTCAACAAAGCCTTCCCCTAACCTGTCCCCTAATCCTAACCCATACGCTCACACTAACCGGCGCCCGCACACGTACGCACCCCCTAAACCGTTGTCGTACACTCACCTGGACCCTAAACCGTCCCCGTCCCCTAAACCTATCCCTAGCCCGAACCCTAACCCTAACCCTTCCCCGAAGCCTTCGCTTCACCCGTACCCTAAAACTAACCCGTAAGCTCACACTACCACGCGCAGTCACACGTACGCTCCCCCTAAACCGTTTTCGTACACTCACCTGGACCCTAAACCGCCCCCGTCCCCTAACCCTAACCCTAGCCCAAAACCTATCCATAACCCTTTTCCGAATCCTTCCCCTCACCCGTCCCCTAATCCTAACCCGTACGCTCACACTAACCCGCGCCCTCACACTTACGCTCCCCCTAAACCGTTGTCGTAACCTCACCTGGACCCTAAACCGTCCCTGTCCCCTAACCCTAACCCTAGCCCGAACCCTAACCCTAAACCTTCCCCGAAGCCTTCCCCTCACCCGTCCCCTAATCCTAACGCGTACGCTCACACTAACCGGCGCCTTCACACGTACGCTCCAGCTAACCGTTGTCGTACCCTCACCTGGACGCTAAACCGTCCCTGTCCCCTAACCCTAACCCTAACCCGAAACCTAACCCTGACACTTCCCCGAAGCCTTCCCGTCAACCGTCCCCCAATCCTAACCCGTACGCTGACACTAACCCGCGCCTTCACACGTACGCTCCCCCTAAACCATTGTCGTACCCTCACCTGGACCCTAAACCATCCCCGTCCCCTAACCCTAACCCTAGCCCGAACCCTAACCCTAACCCTTCCCCGAAGACATCCCCTCACCCATCCCCTAATCCTAAACCGTACGCTCACACTAACCCGCGCCCTCACACGTACGCTCCCCCTAAACCATTATCGTGCCCTCACCTGGACCCTAAACCGTCCCCATCCCCTAACCCTAACCCTAGCCCGAACCTTAACCCTAACCATTCCCCGAAACCTTCCCCTCATCCGTCCGCTAATCCTAACCCGTACGCTCACACTAACCCACGTCTTCACACGTACGCTCCCCCTAAACCGTTGTCGTACCCTCACCTGGATCCTAAACCGTCCCCGTCCCCTAACCCTAACCCTAGCCCGAACCCTAACCCTAACCCTTCTCCGAAGCCTTCCCCTCACCCGTCCCCTAATCCTAACCCGTACGCTCACACTATCCATTCCGCTCACAAGTACACTGCCACTAAACCGTTGTCGTACCCACACCTGGACCCTAAACGGTCCCCATCCCCTAATCTTAACCCTAGCCCAGACCCTAACCCTAAACCTTCCCCGAAGCCTTCCCCTCACCCGTCCCCTAATCCTAACCCG
This sequence comes from Leucopleurus acutus, assembly GCF_964270905.1. Taxonomy (NCBI): domain Eukaryota; kingdom Metazoa; phylum Chordata; class Mammalia; order Artiodactyla; family Delphinidae; genus Leucopleurus; species Leucopleurus acutus. The sequence goes on from NW_028138964.1 coordinate 111,428, forward strand.
TACGCTCACACTTACCCGCGCCCTCACACGTACGCTCCCCCTACACCGTTTTCGTACCCTCACCTGGACCCTAAACCGTCCCCGTCCCCTAACCCTAACCCTAGCCCGAACCCTATCCCTAACCTTTCCCGGAAGCCTTCGCCTCACCCGTACCCTAATCCTTACCCGTACGCTCACACTAACCCGCGCCCTCACACGTACGCTCCCCCAAACCGCTGTCGTACCGTCACCTGGACCCTAAACCGTCCCCGTCCCGTAACCCTAACCTTAGCCCGAACCCTAACCCTAACCCTTCCCCGAAGCCATCCCCTCACTCGTCCCCTAATCCTAAGCCGTACGCTCACCCTAACCCACGCCCTCACACGTACGCTGCCCCTAAACCGTTTTCGTACCCTCACATGGACCCTAAACCGTCCCCATCCTCTAAGCCTAACCCTAGCCCGAACCCTAACCCTAAACCTTCCCCGAAGCCTTCACCCACCCGTCCCCTAATCCTAACCCGTACGCTCACACTAACCCGCGCCCTCACACGTACACTACCCCTAAACCGTTGTCGTTCCCTCATCTGGATCCTAAACCGTCCCCGTCCCCTAACCCTAACCCTAGCCCGAAACATAACACTAACCCTTCTCCGAAGCCTTCATGTCACCCGTCCCCTAATCCTAACCCGCACGCTCACACTAACCCGCGCCCTCACACGTACGCTCCCCCTAAACCGTTGTCGTACCCTCACCTGGACCCTAAACCGTCCCGGTCCACTAACCCTAACCCTAGCCCGAACCCTAACCCTAACACTTCCCCGAAGCCTTCCCCTCACCCGAACCCTAATCCTATCCCGTACGCTCACACTAACCCACGCCTTCACCCGTACGGTCCCCCTAAACCGTTGTCGTACCCTCACCTGGACTCTAAACCGTCCCCGTCCCCTAACCCTAACCCTAGCCCGAACCCTAACCCTAACCCTTCCCCGAAGCCTTCCCCTCACCCGTCCCCTAATCCTAACCGGTACGCTCACACTAACCCGCGCCATTACACGTACGTTCCCCCTATAGCGTTGTCATACCCTCACCTGGACCCTAAACCGTCCCCATCCCCTAACCCTAACCCTAGCCAGAACCCTAACCCTAACCTTTCCCCAAAGCCTTCCCCTAACCCGTCCCCTAATCCTAACCCGTACGCTCACACTAACCCGCGCCCTCACACATACGCTCCCCCTAAACCGTTGTCGTACCCTCACCTGGACCCTAAACCGTCCCCGTCCCCTAACCCTAAACCTAACCAGAACCCTATCCCTAACGCTTCCCCGAAGCCTTCCCTTCACCCGTCCCCTAATCCTAACCCGTTCGCTCACACTAACATGCGCCCTCACACGTATGCTCCCGCTAAACCATTGTCGTACCCTCACCTGGACCCTAAACCATCCCCATCCCCTAACCCTAACCCTAGCCCGAACCCTAACCCTAACCATTCCCCGAAAGCCTTCCCCTCACCCGTCCCCTAATCCTAACCCGTACGCTCACACTAACCCGCGCCCTCACACGTACGCTCCCCCTAAACCGCTGACGTACCCTCACCTGGACCCTAAACCCTCCCCTTCCCCTACCCCTAACCCTAGCCCAAACGCTAACCCTAACTCTTCCCCGAAACCTTACCCTCAACCGTCCCCTAATCCTAACCCGTACGCTCACACTAACCCACGCCCTCACACGTACGCTACCCCTAAACCGTTGTCATACCCTCACCTGGACCTTAAACCGTCCCCGTCCCCTAACCCTAACCCTAGCCTGAACCCTAACCCTCACACTTCCCCGAAGCCTTCTCCTCACCCGTCCCCTAATCCTAACCTGTCCTTTCACACTAACCCGCGCCCTCACACGTACGCTGCCCCTAAACCATTGTCGTACCCTCACCTGGACTCTAAACTGTCCCCGTCCCCTAACCCTAACCCTAGCCCAAACCCTAACCCTAACCCTTCCCCGAAGTCTTCCCCTCACCCGTCCCCTAATCCTAACCCGTACGCTCACACTAACCCACGCCCTCACACGTACGCTCCTCCTAAACCGTTGTCGTACCCTCACCTGGACCCTAAACCGTCCCCGTCCCCTAACGCTAACCCTAGCCCAAACCCTATCCATAAAACTTTTCCGAAGCCTTCCCCTCACCCGTCACCTAATCCTAACCCATACGCTCACACTAACCCGTGCCCTCACACGTACGCTCCCCCTAAACCGCTGTCGTACCCTCAACTGGACCCGAAACCCTCCCCGTCGCCTAACCCTAACCCTAGCCCTAACCCTAACCCTAACACTTCCCCGAAGCCTTCCCCTCACCTGTCCCCTAATCCTAACCCGTACGCTCACACTAACCCGCGCCCTCACACGTACGCTCCCCCTTAACCGTTGTCGTACCCTCACTTGGACCCTAAACCGTCCCCATCCCTTAACCCTAACCCTACCCAAACCCTAACCGTAACCCGTCCCCGAAGCCTTCCCCTCACCCTTCCCCTAATCCTAACCCTTACGCTCACACTAACCCGCGCCCTCAAACGTATGCTACCCCTAAACCGTTGTCGTTCCCTCATCTGGATCCTAAACCGTCCCCGTCCCCTAACCCTAACCCTACCCGAAACATAACACTAACCCTTCTCCAAAGCCTTCCCGTCTCCCGTCTCCTAATCCTAACCCGTACGCTCACCCTAACCCGCGCCCTCACAAGTACGCTCCCCCTAAACCGCTGTCGTACCCTCACCTGGACCCTAAACCGTCCCCGTACCCTAACCCTAACCCTATCCCGAACCCTAACCCTAACACTTCCCCTCACCCGTCCCCTAATCCTAACCCGTATGCTCACACTAACCCGCGCCTCACACGTACGCTCCCCCTAAACCGTTGTCGTACCCTCACCTGGACCCTATACATCCCCGTCCCCTAACGCTAAACCTAGGCCGAACCCTAACCCTAACGCTTCCCCGAAGCCTTCCCCTCACCCGTCCCCTAATCCAAACCAGTAGGCTCACACTAACCCGCGCCCTCACACGTACGCTCACCCTAAAGCATTGTCGTACCCTCACCTGGACCCTAAACCGTCCCTGTCCCCTAACCCTAAACCTAGCCCGAACCTTAACCCTAACCATTCCCTGAAACCTTCCCCTCACCCGTCCCCTAATCCTAACCCGTACGCTCACACTAACCCACGTCTTCACACGTACGCACCCCCTAAACCGTTGTCGTACCCTCACCTGGACCCTAAACCGTCCCCGTCCCCTAACCCTAACCCTAGACCAAACCCTAACCCTAACCCTTCCCCGAAGCCTTCCCCTCACCCGTCCCCTAATCCTAACCCGTACGCTCACACTATCCAGTCTGCTCACACGTACGCTGCCCCTAAACCTTTTTCGTACCCACACCTGGACCCTAAACGGTCCCCATCCCCTAACCTTATCCCTAGCCCAGACCCTAACCCTAAACCTTCCCCGAAGCCTTCCCCTCACCCGTCCCCTAATCCTAACCCGTACGCTCACACTTACCCGCGCCCTCACACGTACGCTCCCCCTAAACAGTTTTTGTACCCTCACCTGGACCCTAAACCGCCCCCGTCCCCTAACCCGAACCCTAGCCGGAACCCTATCCCTAACCGTTCCCCGAAGCCTTCCCCTGACCCGTCCCCTAATCCTAACCCGTACGCTCACAATAACCCATGCCCTCACACGTACACTCCCCCTAAACTTTGTCGTACCCTCACCGGGACCCTAAACCGTCTCTGTCCCCTAACCCTAACCCTAGCCCGAACCCTAACCCTAACCCTACCCCGAAGCCTTCCCCTCACCCGTCCCCTAATCCTAACCCGTACGCTCACACTAACCCACGCCCTCACACGTACGCTCCCCCTAAACCACTGTCGTACCCTCACCAGGACCCTAAACCGTCCCCGTTCCCTAACCCTAACCCTAGCCCGAAGCCTAACCCTAACAATTCCCCAAAGGGTTCCCCTAACCCGTACCCTAATCCTAACCCGTACGCTCACACTAACCCACGCCCTCACACGTACGCTCCCCCTAAATCGTTGTCGTACACTCACCTGGACCCTAAAGCGTCCCCGTCATGTAACCCTAACCCTAGCCCGAACCCTAACCCTAACCCTTCCCCGAAGCCTTCCCCTCACTCGTCCCCTAATCCTTAGCCGTACGCTCACACTAACCCACGCCCTCACACGTATGCTCCCCCTAAATCGTTGTCGTACACTCACCTGGACCCTAAAGCGTCCCCGTCCCGTAACCCTAACCCTAGCCCGAACCCTAACCCTAACCCTTGCCCGAAACCTTCCCCTCACCCGTCCCCTAATCCTAACCCGTACGCTCACACTAAACAGCCCGGTCACACGTACGCTTCCCCTAAACCGTTGTGGTACGCTCACCTGGACCCTAAACCGTCCCCATCCCCTAACACTAACCCTACCCAAACCCTAACCCTAACCCGTCCCCGAAGCCTTCCCCTCACCCGTCCCCTAATCCTAACCCGTACGCTCACACTAACCCACGCCCTCACACGTACGCTCTCCCTAAACCGTTGTCGTACACTCACCTAGACCCTAAACCGTCCCCGTCCCGTAACCCTAACCCTAGCCCGAACCCTAACCCTAACCATTCCCCGAAGCCTTCCCCTCACTCGTCCCCTAATCCTAAGCCGTACGCTCACACTAACCCACGCCCTCACACGTACGCTGCCCCTAAACCGTTGTCGTACCCTCACATGGACCCTAAACCGTCCCCATCCCGTAACCCTAACCCTAGCCCGAAGCCTAACTCTAATCCTTCCCTGAAGCCTTCACCCACCCGTCCCCTAATCCTAACCCGTACGCTCACACTAACCCGCGCCCTCACACGTACACTCCCCCTAAACCGTTGTCGTTCCCTCATCTGGATCCTAAACCGTCCCCGTACCCTAACCCTAACCCTAGCCCGAAACATAACACTAACCCTTCTCCGAAGCCTTCATGTCACCCGTCCCCTAATCCTAACCCGCACGCTCACACTAACCCGCGCCCTCACACGTACGCTCCCCCTAAACCATTATCGTGCCCACACCTGGACCCTAAACCGTCCCCATCCCCTAACCCTAACCCTAGCCCGAACCTTAACCCTAACCATTCCCCGAAACCTTCCCCTCACCCGTCCCCTAATCCTAACCCATACGCTCACACTAACCCACGTCTTCACACGTACGCTCCCCGTAAACCGTTGTCGTACCCTCACCTGGAGCCTAAACCGTCCCCGTCCCCTAACCCTAACCCTAGCCCGAACCCTAACCCTAAACCTTGCCCGAAGCTTCCCCTCACCCGTCCCCTAATCCTAAACCGTACGCTCACACTAAACAGCCCGCTCACACGTACGCTGCCCCTAAACCGTTGTGGTACCCTCACCTGGACCCTGAACCGTCCCCATCCCCTAACACTAACCCTACCCAAACCCTAACCCTAACCCGTCCCCGAAGCCTTCCCCTCACCCGTCCCCTAATCCTAACCCGTACGCTCAAACAAACCCGCGCCCTCACACGTACGCTCCCCCTAAACCGATGTGGTACCTTCATCGGGACCCGAAACCGTCCCCGTCCCCTAACCGTAACCCTAGCCCGAACCCTAACCTTAACCCTTCCCCGAAGCCTTCCCCTCACCGTCTCCTAATCCTAAACCGAACGCTCACACTAACCCGCGCCCTCACACGTACGCTCCACCTAAACCGCTGTCGTACCCTCAACTGGACCCGAAACCGTCCCCATCCCCTAACCCTAACCCTAGCCCGAACCCTAACCCTAACACTTCCCCGAAGCCTTCCCCTCACCCGTCCCTTAAACCTAACCCGTAAGCTCACACTAACCCGTGCCCTCACACGTACGCTCCCCCTTAACCATTGTCATACCCTCACCTGGGCCCTAAACCGTCCCCGTCCGCTAACCCTAACCCTAGCCCGAACCCTAACCCTAACCCTTCCCCAAAGCCTTCCCCTCACCCGTCCCCTAATCCTAACCCGTACGCTCACACTAACCCGCGCCCTCACACGTACGCTCCCCCTAAACTGTTGTCGTGCCCTCACCTGGACCCTAAACCGTCCCCGTCCCCAAACCCTAACCCTAGCCCGAACCCTAACCCTAACCCTTCCCTGAAGCCTTCCCGTCACCCGTCCCCGAATCCTAACCCGTACGTTCACACTAACCCGCGCCCTCACACGTACGCTCCCCCTAAACCGTTGTCATACCCTCACCTGGACCATAAACCGTCCCCGTCACCTAACCCTAACCCTAGCCCGAACACTAACCCAAACCCTTCAACAAAGCCTTCCCCTAACCTGTCCCCTAATCTTAACCGGTACGCTCACACTAACCGGCGCCCTCACACGAACGCTCCCCCTAAACCGTTGTCGTACACTCACCTGGACCCTAAACCGTCCCCGTCCCCTAAACCTAACCCTAGCCCGAACCCTAACCCTAACCCTTCCCCGAAGCCTTCGCTTCACCCGTCCCCTAAAACTAACCCGTAAGCTCACACTACCCCGCGCCCTCACACGTACGCTCCCCCTAAACCATTGTCGTACACTCAACTGGACCCTAAACCGCCCCCGTCCCCTAACCCGAACCCTAGCCCGAACCCTATCCCTAACCGTTCCCCGAAGCCTTCCCCTGACCCGTCCCCTAATCCTAACCCGTACGCTCACAATAACCCATGCCCTCACACGTACGCTCCCCCTAAACTTTGTCGTACCCTCACCGGGACCCTAAACCGTCTCTGTCCCCTAACCCTAACCCTAGCCCGAACCCTAACCCTAACCTTTCCCCAAAGCCTTCCCCTCACCCGTCTCCTAATCCTAACCCGTACGCTCACACTAACCCACGCCCTCACACGTACGCTCCCCCTAAACCACTGTCGTACCCTCACCTGGACCCTAAACCGTCCCCGTTCCTTAACCCTAACCCTAGCCCGAACCCTAACCCTAACAATTCCCCAAAGGGTTCCCCTAACCCGTCCCCTAATCCTAACCCGTACGCTCACACTAACCCACGCCCTCACACGTACGCTCCCCCTAAATCGTTGTCGTACACTCACCTAGACCCTAAAGCGTCCCCGTCCCGTAACCCTAACCCTAGCCCGAACCCTAACCCTAACCCTTCCCCGAAGCCTTCCCCTCACTCGTCCCCTAATGCTTAGCCGTACGCTCACACTAACCCACGCCCTCACACGTACGCTGCCCCTAAACCGTTGTCGTACCCTCACATGGACCCTAAACCGTCCCCATCCCCTAACCCTAACCCTAGCCCGAACCCTAACCCTAACACTTCCCCGAAGACTTCCCCTCACCCGTCCCCTAATCCTAACCAGTAGGCTCACACTAACCCGCGCCCTCACACGTACGCTCACCCTAAAGCATTGTCGTACCCTCACCTGGACCCTAAACCCTCCCCGTCACCTAACCGTAACCCTAGTCCGAACCCTAACCCTAACCCTTCCCCGAAGACATCCCCTCACCCGTCCCCTAATCCTAACCTGTACGCTCACACTAACCCGCGCCCTCACACGTACGCTCCCCCTAAACCGTTGTCGTACCCTCACCTGGACCCTAAACCGTCCCCGTCCCCTAACCCTAACCCAAGCCCGAACCCTAACCCTAACCCTTCCCCGAAGCCTTCCCCTCTCCCGTCCCCTAATCCTAACCCGTACGCTCACACTAACCGGCGCCCGCACACGTACGCTCCCCCTAAACCGTTGTCGTACACTCACCTGGACCCTAAACCGTCCCCGTCCCCTAAACCTAACCCTAGCCCGAACCCTAACCCTAACCCTTCCCCGAAGCCTTCGCTTCACCCGTCCCCTAAAACTAACCCGTAAGCTCACACTACCACGCGCTCTCACACGTACACTCCCCCTAAACCGTTGTCGTACACTCACCTGGACCCTAAACCGCCCCCGTCCCCTAACCCTAACCCTAGCCCAAACCCTATCCATAACCCTTTTCCGAAGCCTTCCCCTCACCCGTCCCCTAATCCTAACCCGTACGCTCACACTAACCCGCGCCCTCACACTTACACTCCCCCTAAACCTTTGTCGTAACCTCACCTGGACCCTAAAACGTCCCCGTCCCCTAACCCTAACCCTAGCCCGAACCCTAACCCTAACCCTTCCCCGAAGCCTTCCCGTCACCCGTCCCCTAATCCTAACCCGTACGCTCACACTAACCCGCGCCCTCACACGTACGCTCCCCCTAAACCGTTGTCGTACCCTCACCTGGACACTAAACCGTCCCCGTCCCCAAACCCTAACCCTAGCCCGAACCCTAACCCTAACCCTTCCCCGAAGCCTTCCCGTCACCCGTCCCCTAATCCTAACCCGTACGCTCACACTAACCCGCGCCCTCACACGTACGCTCCCCCTAAACCGTTGTCGTACCCTCACCTGGACCCTAAACCGTCCCCGTCACCTAACCTTAACCCTAGCCCGAACCCTAACCCTAACCCTTCAACAAAGCCTTCCCCTAACCTGTCCCCTAATCCTAACCCATACGCTCACACTAACCGGCGCCCGCACACGTACGCTCCCCCTAAACCGTTGTCGTACACTCACCTAGACCCTAAACCGTCCCCGTCCCCTAAACCTATCCCTAGCCCGAACCCTAACCCTAACCCTTCCCCGAAGCCTTCGCTTCACCCGTCCCCTAAAACTAACCCGTAAGCTCACACTACCACGCGCAGTCACACGTACGCTCCCCCTAAACCGTTGTCGTACACTCACCTGGACCCTAAACCGCCCCCGTCCCCTAACCCTAACCCTAGCCCAAACCCTATCCATAACCCTTTTCCGAAGCCTTCCCCTCACCCGTCCCCTAATCCTAACCCGTACGCTCACACTAACCCGCGCCCTCACACTTACGCTCCCCCTAAACCGTTGTCGTATCCTCACCTGGACCCTAAACCGTCCCCGTCCCCTAACCCTAACCCTAGCCCGAACCCTAACCCTAAACCTTCCCCGAAGCCTTCCCCTCACCCGTCCCCTAATCCTAACGCGTACGCTCACACTAACCCGCGCCTTCACACGTACGCTCCCCCTAACCGTTGTCGTACCCTCACCTGGACGCTAAACCGTCCCTGTCCCCTAACCCTAACCCTAACCCTAGCCCGAACCCTAACCCTGACCCTTCCCCGAAGCCTTCCCGTCAACCGTCCCCCAATCCTAACCCGTACGCTGACACTAACCCGCGCCCTCACACGTACGCACCCCCTAAACCGTTGTCGTACCCTCACCTGGACCCTAAACCGTCCCCGTCCCCTAACCCTAACCCTAGCCCGAACCCTAACCCTAACCCTTCTCCGAAGCCTTCCCCTGACCCGTCCCCTAATCCTAACCCGTACGCTCACACTATCCATTCCGCTCACAAGTACACTGCCCCTAAACCGTTGTCGTACCCACACCTGGACCCTAAACGGTCCCCATCCCCTAATCTTAACCCTAGCCCAGACACTAACCCTAAACCTTCCCCGAAGCCTTCCCCTCACCCGTCCCCTAATCCTAACCCGTACGCTCACACTAACCCGCGCCCTCACACGTACGCTCCCCCAAACCGCTGTCGTACCCTCACCTGGACCCTAAACCGTCCCCGTCCCGTAACCCTAACCCTAGCCCGAACCCTAACCCTAACCCTTCCCCGAAGCCATCCCCTCACTCGTCCCCTAATCCTAAGCCGTACGCTCACACTAACCCACGCCCTCACACGTACGCTGCCCCTAAACCGTTGTCATACCCTCACATGGACCCTAAACCGTCCCCATCCCCTAACCCTAACCCTAGCCCGAACCCTAACCCTAAACCTTCCCCGAAGCCTTCACCCACCCGTCCCCTAATCCTAACCCGTACGCTCACACTAACCCGCGCCCTCACACGTACACTACCCCTAAACCGTTGTCGTTCCCTCATCTGGATCCTAAACCGTCCCCGTCCCCTAACCCTAACCCTAGCCCGAAACATAACACTAACCCTTCTCCGAAGCCTTCATGTCACCCGTCCCCTAATCCTAACCCGCACGCTCACACTAACCCGCGCCCTCACACGTACGCTCCCCCTAAACCGTTGTCGTACCCTCACCTGGACCCTAAACCGTCCCGGTCCCCTAACACTAACCCTAGCCCGAACCCTAACCCTAACACTTCCCCGAAGCCTTCCCCTCACCCGAACCCTAATCCTAACCCGTACGCTCACACTAACCCACGCCCTCACCCGTACGGTCCCCCTAAACCGTTGTCGTACCCTCACCTGGACTCTAAACCGTCCTCGTCCCCTAACCCTAACCCTAGCCCGAAGCCTAACCCTAACCCTTCCCCGAAGCCTTCCCCTCACCCGTCCCCTAATCCTAACCGGTACGCTCACACTAACCCGCGCCATCACACGTACGCTCCCCCTATAGCGTTGTCATACCCTCACCTGGACCCTAAACCGTCCCCATCCCCTAACCCTAACCCTAGCCAGAACCCTAACCCTAACCTTTCCCCAAAGCCTTCCCCTAACCCGTCCCCTAATCCTAACCCGTACGCTCACACTAACCCGCGCCCTCACACATACGCTCCCCCTAAACCGTTGTCGTACCCTCACCTGGACCCTAAACCATCCCCGTCCCCTAACCCTAACCCTAGCCCGAACCCTAACCCTAACCATTCCCCGAAAGCCTTCCCCTCACCCGTCCCCTAATCCTAACCCGTACGCTCACACTAACCCGCGCCCTCACACGTACGCTCCCCCTAAACCGCTGACGTACCCTCACCTGGACCCTAAACCGTCCCCTTCCCCTACCCCTAACCCTAGCCCAAACGCTAACCCTAACTCTTCCCCGAAACCTTCCCCTCAACCGTCCCCTAATCCTAACCCGTACGCTCACACTAACCCACGCCCTCACACGTACGCTACCCCTAAACCGTTGTCATACCCTCACCTGGACCTTAAACCGTCCCCGTCCCCTAACCCTAACCCTAGCCTGAACCCTAACCCTCACACTTCCCCGAAGCCTTCTCCTCACCCGTCCCCTAATCCTAACCTGTCCTTTCACACTAACCCGCGCCCTCACACGTACGCTGCCCCTAAACCATTGTCGTACCCTCAACTGGACTCTAAACTGTCCCCGTCCCCTAACCCTAACCCTAGCCCGAACCCTAACCCTAACCCTTCCCCGAAGTCTTCCCCTCACCCGTCCCCTAATCCTAACCCGTACGCTCACACTAACCCACGCCCTCACACGTACGCTCCTCCTAAACCGTTGTCGTACCCTCACCTGGACCCTAAACCGTCCCCGTCCCCTAACGCTAACCCTAGCCCAAACCCTATCCATAAAACTTTTCCGAAGCCTTCCCCTCACCCGTCACCTAATCCTAACCCATACGCTCACACTAACCCGTGCCCTCACACGTACGCTCCCCCTAAACCGCTGTCGTACCCTCAACTGGACCCGAAACCGTCCCTGTCGCCTAACCCTAACCCTAGCCCTAACCCTAACCCTAACACTTCCCCGAAGCCTTCCCCTCACCTGTCCCCTAATCCTAACCCGTACGCTCACACTAACCCGCGCCCTCACACGTACGCTCCCCCTAAACCGTTGTCGTACCCTCACTTGGACCCTAAACCGTCCCCATCCCTTAACCCTAACCCTACCCAAACCCTAACCGTAACCCGTCCCCGAAGCCTTCCCCTCACCCTTCCCCTAATCCTAACCCGTACGCTCACACTAACCCGCGCCCTCAAACGTATGCTACCCCTAAACCGTTGTCGTTCCCTCATCTGGATCCTAAACCGTCCCCGTCCCCTAACCCTAACCCTACCCGAAACATAACACTAACCCTTCTCCAAAGCCTTCCCGTCTCCCGTCCCCTAATCCTAACCCGTACGCTCACACTAACCCGCGCCCTCACAAGTACGCTCCCCCTAAACCGCTGTCGTACCCTCACCTGGACCCTAAACCGTCCCCGTACCCTAACCCTAACCCTATCCCGAACCCTAACCCTAACCCTTCCCCGAAGCCTTCCCCTCACCCGTCCCCTAATCCTAACCCGTACGCTCACACTAACCCGCGCCCTCACACGTACGCTCCCCCTAAACTGTTGTCGTGCCCTCACCTGGACCCTAAACCGTCCCCGTCCCCAAACCCTAACCCTAGCCCGAACCCTAACCCTAACCCTTCCCCGAAGCCTTCCCGTCACCCGTCCCCGAATCCTAACTCGTACGCTCACACTAACCCGCGCCCTCACACGTACGCTCCCCCTAAACCGTTGTCGTACCCTCACCTGGACCATAAACCGTCCCCGTCACCTAACCCTAACCCTAGCCCGAACACTAACCCTAACCCTTCAACAAAGCCTTCCCCTAACCTGTCCCCTAATCCTAACCGGTACGCTCACACTAACCGGCGCCCTCACACGAACGCTCCCCCTAAACCGTTGTCGTACACTCACCTGGACCCTAAACCGTCCCCGTCCCCTAAACCTAACCCTAGCCCGAACCTTAACCCTAACCCTTCCCCGAAGCCTTCGCTTCACCCGTCCCCTAAAACTAACCCGTAAGCTCACACTAACCCGCGCCCTCACACGTACGCTCCCCCTACACCGTTTTCGTACCCTCACCTGGACCCTAAACCGTCCCCGTCCCCTAACCCTAACCCTAGCCCGAACCCTATCCCTAACCTTTCCCGGAAGCCTTCGCCTCACCCGTACCCTAATCCTTACCCGTACGCTCACACTAACCTGCGCCCTCACACGTACGCTCCCCCAAACCGCTGTCGTACCCTCACCTGGACCCTAAACCGTCCCCGTCCCGTAACCCTAACCCTAGCCCGAACCCTAACCCTAACACTTCCCCGAAGCCATCCCCTCACTCGTCCCCTAATCCTAAGCCGTACGCTCACACTAACCCACGCCCTCACACGTACGCTGCCCCTAAACCGTTGTCGTACCCTCACATGGACCCTAAACCGTCCCCATCCCCTAACCCTAACCCTTGCCCGAACCCTAACCCTAAACCTTCCCCGAAGCCTTCACCCACCAGTCCCCTAATCCTAACCCGTACGCTCACACTAACCCGCGCCCTCACACGTACACTACCCCTAAACCGTTGTCGTTCCCTCATCTGGATCCTAAACCGTCCCCGTCCCCTAACCCTAACCCTAGCCCGAAACATAACACTAACCCTTCTCCGAAGCCTTCATGTCACCCGTCCCCTAATCCTAACCCGCACGCTCACACTAACCCGCGCCCTCACACGTACGCTCCCCCTAAACCGTTGTCGTACCCTCACCTGGACCCTAAACCGTCCCGGTCCCCTAACCCTAACCCTAGCCCGAACCCTAACCCTAACACTTCCCCGAAGCCTTCCCCTCACCCGAACCCTAATCCTAACCCGTACGCTCACACTAACCCACGCCCTCACCCGTACGGTCCCCCTAAACCGTTGTCGTACCCTCACCTGGACTCTAAACCGTCCCCGTACCCTAACCCTAACCCTAGCCCGAACCCTAACCCTAACCCTTCCCCGAAGCCTTCCCCTCACCCGTCCCCTAATCCTAACCGGTACGCTCACACTAACCCGCGCCATCACACGTACGCTCCCCCTATAGCGTTGTCATACCCTCACCTGGACCCTAAACCGTCCCCATCCCCTAACCCTAACCCTAGCCAGAACCCTAACCCTAACCTTTCCCCAAAGCCTTCCCCTAACCCGTCCCCTTATCCTAACCCGTACGCTCACACTAACCCGCGCCCTCACACATACGCTCCCCCTAAACCGTTGTCGTACCCTCACCTGGACCCTAAACCGTCCCCGTCCCCTAACCCTAAACCTAACCAGAACCCTATCCCTAACCCTTCCCCGAAGCCTTCCCTTCACCCGTCCCCTAATCCTAACCCGTTCGCTCACACTAACATGCGCCCTCACATGTATGCTCCCGCTAAACCGTTGTCGTACCCTCACCTGGACCCTAAACCATCCCCGTCCCCTAACCCTAACCCTAGCCCGAACCCTAACCCTAACCATTCCCCAAAAGCCTTCCCCTCACCCGTCCCCTAATCCTAACCCGTACGCTCACACTAACCCGCGCCCTCACACGTACGCTCCCCCTAAACCGCTGACGTACCCTCACCTGGACCCTAAACCGTCCCCTTCCCCTACCCCTAACCCTAGCCCAAACGCTAACCCTAACTCTTCCCTGAAACCTTCCCCTCAACCGTCCCCTAATCCTAACCCGTACGCTCACACTAACCCACGCCCTCACACGTACGCTACCCCTAAACCGTTGTCATACCCTCACCTGGACCTTAAACCGTCCCCATCCCCTAACCCTAACCCTAGCCTGAACCCTAACCCTCACACTTCCCCGAAGCCTTCTCCTCACCCGTCCGCTAATCCTAACCTGTCCTTTCACACTAACCCGCGCCCTCACACGTACGCTGCCCCTAAACCATTGTCGTACCCTCACCTGGACTCTAAACTGTCCCCGTCCCCTAACCCTAACCCTAGCCCGAACCCTAACCCTAACCCTTCCCCGAAGTCTTCCCCTCACCCGTCCCCTAATCCTAACCCGTACGCTCACACTAACCCACGCCCTCACACGTACGCTCCTCCTAAACCGTTGTCGTACCCTCACCTGGACCCTAAACCGTCCCCGTCCCCTAACGCTAACCCTAGCCCAAACACTATCCATAAAACTTTTCCGAAGCCTTCCCCTCACCCGTCACCTAATCCTAACCCATACGCTCACACTAACCCGTGCCCTCACACGTACGCTCCCCCTAAACCGCTGTCGTACCCTCAACTGGACCCGAAACCGTCCCTGTCGCCTAACCCTAACCCTAGCCCTAACCCTAACCCTAACACTTCCCCGAAGCCTTCCCCTCACCTGTCCCCTAATCCTAACCCGTACGCTCACACTAACCCGCGCCCTCACACGTACGCTCCCCCTAAACCGTTGTCGTACCCTCACTTGGACCCTAAACCGTCCCCATCCCTTAACCCTAACCCTACCCAAACCCTAACCGTAACCCGTCCCCGAAGCCTTCCCCTCACCCTTCCCCTAATCCTAACCCGTACGCTCACACTAACCCGCGCCCTCAAACGTATGCTACCCCTAAACCGTTGTCGTTCCCTCATCTGGATCCTAAACCGTCCCCGTCCCCTAACCCTAACCCTACCCGAAACATAACACTAACCCTTCTCCAAAGCCTTCCCGTCTCCCGTCCCCTAATCCTAACCCGTACGCTCACACTAACCCGCGCCCTCACAAGTACGCTCCCCCTAAACCGCTGTCGTACCCTCACCTGGACCCTAAACCGTCCCCGTACCCTAACCCTAACCCTATCCCGAACCCTAACCCTAACCCTTCCCCGAAGCCTTCCCCTCACCCGTCCCCTAATCCTAACCCGTACGCTCACACTAACCCGCGCCCTCACACGTACGCTCCCCCTAAACTGTTGTCGTGCCCTCACCTGGACCCTAAACCGTCCCCGTCCCCAAACCCTAACCCTAGCCCGAACCCTAACCCTAACCCTTCCCCGAAGCCTTCCCGTCACCCGTCCCCGAATCCTAACCCGTACGCTCACACTAACCCGCGCCCTCACACGTACGCTCCCCCTAAACCGTTGTCGTACCCTCACCTGGACCATAAACCGTCCCCGTCACCTAACCCTAACCCTAGCCCGAACACTAACCCTAACCCTTCAACAAAGCCTTCCCCTATCCTGTCCCCTAATCCTAACCGGTACACTCACACTAACCGGCGCCCTCACACGAACGCTCCCCCTAAACCGTTGTCGTACACTCACCTGGACCCTAAACCGTCGCCGTCCCCTAAACCTAACCCTAGCCCGAACCTTAACCCTAACCCTTCCCCGAAGCCTTCGCTTCACCCGTCCCCTAATCCTAACCCGTACGCTCACACTAACCCGCGCCCTCACACGTACGCTCCCCCTAAACCATTGTCGTACCCTTACCTGGACCCTAAACCGTCCCCGTCCGCTAACCCGAAACCTAACCCGAACCCTAAACATAACACTTCCCCGAAGCCTTCCCCTCACCCGTCCCCTAATCCTAACCCGTACGCTCACACTAATCCGCGCCCTCACACGTACAGTCCCCCTAAACCATTGTCGTACACTCACCTGGACCCTAAACCGTCCCCGTCCCCATCCCCTAACCCTAGACCGAACCCTAACCGTAAACCTTCTCCGAAGCCTTCCCCTCACCCGTCCCCATCCTAACAGGTACGCTCACACTAACCCACGCCCTCACACGTACGCTCCCCCAAGCCGTTGTCGTACCCTCACCTGGACCCTAAATGGTCCCTGTCCCCTAAACCTAACACTAGCCCTAGCCCGAACCCTAACCCTAACCCTTCCCCGAAGCCTTCCCCTCACCCGTCCCCTAATCCTAACCCGTACGCTCACACTTACCCGTGCCCTCACACGTACGCTCCCCCTAAACAGTTTTTGTACCCTCACCTGGACCCTAAACCGTCCCCGTCCCCTAACCCTAAACCTAGCCCGAACCCTAACCCTAACCCTTCCGCGAAGCCTTCCCCTCACCCGTCCCCTAATGCTAGCTCGTACGCTCACACTAACCCGCGCCCTAACACGTACGCTCCCCCTAAACCGTTGTCGTACCCTCACCTGGACCCTAAAGTGTCCCCGTCCCCTAACCCTAACCCTAGTGCGAACCCTAACCCTAACTCTTGCCCGAAGCCTTCCCCTCACCCGTCCCCTAATCCTAACCCGTACGCTCACACTAAACAGCCCGCTCACACGTACGCTGCCCCTAAACCGTTGTGGTACCCTCACCTGGACCCTAAACCGTCCCCATCCCCTAACACTAACCCTACCCAAACCCTAACCCTAACCCGTCCCCGAAGCCTTCCCCTCACCCGTCCCCTAATCCTAACCCGTACGCTCAAACTAACCCGCGCCCTCACACGTACGCTCCCCCTAAACCGATGTCGTACATTCATCTGGACCCGAAACCGTCCCCGTCCCCTAACCCTAGCCCGAACCGTAACCTTAACCCTTACCCGAAGCCTTCCCCTCACCCGTCTCCTAATCCTAACCCGAACGCTCACACTAACCCGCACCCTCACACGTACGCTCCACCTAAACCGCTGTCATACCCTCAACTGGACTCGAAACCGTCCCCATCCCCTAACCCTAACCCTAGCCCGAACCCTAACCCTAACACTTCCCCGAAGCCTTCCCCTCACCCGTCCCCTAAACCTAACCCGTAAGCTCACACTAACCCGTACCATCACACGTACGCTCCCCATAAACCATTGTCGTACCCTCACCTGGGCCCTAAACCGTCCCCGTCCCCTAACCCTAACCCTAGCCCGAACCCTAACCCTAACCCTTCCCGGAAGCCTTCCCCTCACCCGTCCCCTAATCCTAACCCGTACGCTCACACTAACCCGCGCCCTCACACGTACGCTCCCCCTAAACCGTTGACATACCCTCACCTGGACCCTAAACCGTCCCCGTCCCCAAACCCTAACCCTAGCCCGAACCCTGACCCTAACCCTTCCCCGAAGCCTTCCCGTCACCCGTGCCCTAATCCTAACCCGTACGCTCACACTAACCCGCGCCCTCACAAGTACGCTCCCCCTAAACCGTTGTCGTACCCTCACCTGGACCATAAACCGTCCCCATCACCTAACCCTAACCCTAGCCCGAACCCTAACCCTAACCCTTCAACAAAGCCTTCCCCTAACCTATCCCCTAATCCTAACCCGTACGCTCACACTAACCGGCGCCCTCACATGTACGCTCCCCCTAAACCGTTGTCGTACACTCACCTGGACCCTAAACCGTCCCCGTCCCCTAAACCTAACCCTAGCCCGAACCCTAACCCTAACACTTCCCCAAAGCCTTCGCTTCACCCGTCCCCTAAAACTAATCCGTAAGCTCACACTACCCCGCGCCCTCACACGTACGCTCCCCCTAAACCATTGTCGTACACTCACCTGAACCCTAAACCGCCCCCGTCCACTAACCCGAACCCTAGCCAGAACCCTATCCCTAAACGTTCCCCGAAGCCTTCCCCTGTCCCGTCCCCTAATCCTAAACCATACGCTCACACTAACCCATGCCCTCACACGTACGCTCCCCCTAAACCTATGTCGTACCCTCACCGGGACCCTAAACCGTCCTTGTCCCCTAACCCTAACCCTAGCCCGAACCCTAACCCTAACCCTTCCCCGAAGCCTTCCCCTCACCCGTCCCCTAATCCTAACCCGTACGCTCACACTAACCCACGCCCTCACACGTACGCTCCCCCTAAACCACTGTCGTACCCTCACCTGGACCCTAAACCGTCCCCGTCCCCTAACCCTAACCCTAGCCCGAACCCTAACCCTAACCCTTACCCTTCCCCAAAGGGTTCCCCTAACCCGTCCCCTAATCCTAACCCATACGCTCACACTAACCTACGCCCTCACACGTACGCTGCCCCTCAACTGTTGTCATACCCTCACATGGACCCTAAACCGTCCCCATCCCCTAACCCTAACCCTAGCCCGAACCCTAACCCTAATCCTTCGCCGAAGCCTTCACCCACCCGTCCCCTAATCCTAACCCGTACGCTCACACTAACCCCCGCCCTCACACGTACACTCCCCCTAAACCGTTGTCGTTCCCTCATCTGGATCCTAAACTGTCCCCGTCCCCTAACCCTAACCCTAGCCCGAAACATAACACTAACCCTTCTCCGAAGCCTTCATGTCACCCGTCCCCTAATCCTAACCCGCACGCTCACACTAACCCGCGCCCTCACACGTACGCTCCCCCTAAACCGTTGTCGTACCCTCACCTGGAACCTAAACCGTCCCGGTCCCCTAACCCTAACCCTAGCCCGAACCCTAACCCTAACACTTCCCCGAAGCCTTCCCCTCACCCGACCCCTAATCCTAACCTGTACGCTCACACTAACCCACGCCCTCACCCGTACGCTCCCCCTAAACCATTGTCGTTACCCTCACCTGGACCCTTAACCCTCCCCGTCACCTAACCGTAACCCTAGTCCGAACCCTAACCCTAATCCTTCCCCGAAGACATCCCCTCACCCGTCCCCTAATCCTAACCCGTACGCTCACACTAACCCGCGCCCTCACACGTACGCTCCCCCTAAACCATTATCGTGCCCTCACCTGGACCCTAAACCGTCTCCATCCCCTAACCGTAACCCTAGCCCGAACCTTAACCCTAACCATTCCCCGAAACCTTCCCCTCACCCGTCCCCTAATCCTAACCCGTACACTCACACTAACCCACGTCTTCACACGTACGCTCCCCCTAAACCGTTGTCGTACCCTCACCTGGACCCTAAACCGTCCCCGTCCCCTAACCCTAACCCTAGCCCGAACCCTAACCCTAACCCTTCCCCGAAGCCTTCCCCTCACCAGTCCCCTAATCCTAACCCCTACGCTCACACTATCCAGTCCGCTCACACGTACGCTGCCCCTAAACCGTTGTCGTACCCACACCTGGACCCTAAACGGTCCCCATCCCCTAACCTTAACCCTAGCCCAGACCCTAACACTAAACCTTCCCCGAAGCCTTCCCCTCACCCGTCCCCTAATCCTAACCCGTACGCTCACACTTACCCGCGCCCTCACACGTACGCTCCCCCTAAACAGTTTTCGTACCCTCACCTGGACCCTAAACCGTCCCCGTCCCCTAACCCTAACCCTAGCCCGAACCCTAACCCTAACCCTTGCCCGAAGCCTTCCCCTCACCCGTCCCCTAATCCTAACCCGTACGCTCACACTAAACAGCCCGCTCACACGTACGCTGCCCCTAAACCGTTGTGGTACCCTCACCTGGACCCTAAACCGTCCCCATCCCCTAACACTAACCCTACCCAAACCCTAACCCTAACCCGTCCCCGAAGGCTTCCCCTCACCCGTCCCCTAATCCTAACCCGTACGATCAAACTAACCCTTGCCCTCACACGTACGCTCCACCTAAACCGATGTCGTACCTTCATCTGGACACGAAACCGTCACCGTCCCCTAACCCTAACCCTAGCCCGAACCCTAACCTTAACCCTTCCCCGAAGCCTTCCCCTCACCCGTCTCCTAATCCTAACCAGAACGCTCACACTAACCCGCGCCCTCACACGTACGCTCCACCTAAACTGCTGTCGTACCCTCAACTGGACCCGAAACCGTCCCCATCCCCTAACCCTAACCCTAACCCCAACCCTAACCCTAACACTTCCCCGAAGCCTTCCCCTCACCCGTCCCCTAAACCTAACCCGTAAGCTCACACTAACCCGTGCCCTCACACGTACGCTCCCCCTAAACCATTGTCGTACCCTCACCTGGGCCCTAAACCGTCCCCGTCCCCTAACCCTAACCCTAGCCCGAACCCTAATCCTAACCCTTCCCCGAAGACATCCCCTCACCCGTCCCCTAATCATAACCCGTACGCTCACACTATCCAGTCCACTCACACGTACGCTGCCCCTAAACCGTTGTCGTACCCACACCTGGACCCTAAACGGTCCCCATCCCCTAACCTTAACCCTAGCCCAGACCCTAACCCTAAACCTTCCCCGAAGCCTTCCCCTCACCCGTCCCCTAATCCTAACCCGTACGCTCACACTTACCCGCGCCCTCACACGTACGCTCCCCCTAAACAGTTTTTGTACCCTCACTTGGACCCTAAACCGTCCCCGTCCCCTAACCCTAACCCTAGCCCGAACCCTAACCCTAACCCTTCCCCGAAGGCTTCCACTCACCCGTCCCCTAATGCTAGCCCGTACGCTCACACTAACCCGCGCCCTAACACGTATGCTCCCCCTAAACCGTTGTCGTACCCTCACCTGGACCCTAAAGTGTCCCCGTCCCCTAACCCTAACCCTAGCCCGAACCCTAACCCTAACCCTTGCCCGAAGCCTTCCCCTCACCCGTCCCCTAATCCTAACCCGTACGCTCACACTAAACAGCCCGCTCACACGTACGCTGCCCCTAAACCGTTGTGGTACCCTCACCTGGACCCTAAACCGTCCTCATCCCCTAACACTAACCCTACCCAAACCCTAACCCTAACCCGTCCCCGAAGGCTTCCCCTCACCCGTCCCCTAATCCTAACCCGTACGCTCAAACTAACCCGCTCCCTCACACGTACGCTCCCCCTATACCGATGTCGTACCTTCATCTGGACCCGAAACCGTCCCCGTCCCCTAACCCTAACCCTGGCCCAAACCCTAACCTTAACCCTTCCCCGAAGCCTTCCCCTCACCCGTCTCCTAATCCTAACCCGAACGGTCACACTAACCCGCGCCCTCACACGTGCGCTCCACCTAAACCGCTGTCATACCCTCAACTGGACCCGAAACCGTCCCCAACCCCTAACCATAACCCTAGCCCGAACCCTAAACCTAACACTTCCCCGAAGCCTTCCCCTCACCCGTTCCCTAAACCTAACCCGTAAGCTCACACTAACCCGTGCCCTCACACGTACGCTCCCCATAAACCATTGTCGTACCCTCACCTGGGCCCTAAACCGTCCCCGTCCCCTAACCCTAACCCTAGCCCGAACCCTAACCTTAACCCTTCCCCGAAGCCTTCCCCTCACCCGTCTCCTAATCCTAACCAGAACGCTCACACTAACCCGCGCCCTCACACGTACGCTCCACCTAAACTGCTGTCGTACCCTCAACTGGACCCGAAACCGTCCCCATCCCCTAACCCTAACCCTAACCCCAACCCTAACCCTAACACTTCCCCGAAGCCTTCCCCTCACCCGTCCCCTAAACCTAACCCGTAAGCTCACACTAACCCGTGCCCTCACACGTACGCTCCCCCTAAACCATTGTCGTACCCTCACCTGGGCCCTAAACCGTCCCCGTCCCCTAACCCTAACCCTAGCCCGAACCCTAATCCTAATCCTTCCCCGAAGACATCCCCTCACCCGTCCCCTAATACTAACCCGTACGCTCACACTAACCCGCGCCCTCACACGTACGCTCCCCCTAAACCATTATCGTGCCCTCACCTGGACCCTAAACCGTCCCCATCCCCTAACCCTAACCCTAGCCCGAACCTTAACCCTAACCATTCCCCGAAACCTTCCCCTCACCCGTCCCCTAATCCTAACCCGTACGCTCACACTAACCCACGTCTTCACACGTACGCTCCCTCTAAACCGTTGTCGTACCCTCACCTGGACCCTAAACCTTCCCCGTCCCCTAACCCTAACCCTAGCCCGAACCCTAACCCTAACCCTTCCCCGAAGCCTTCCCCTCACCCGTCCCCTAATCCTAACCCGTACGCTCACACTATCCAGTCCACTCACACGTACGCTGCCCCTAAACCGTTGTCGTACCCACACCTGGACCCTAAACGGTCCCCATCCCCTAACCTTAACCCTAGCCCAGACCCTAACCCTAAACCTTCCCCGAAGCCTTCCCCTCACCCGTCCCCTAATCCTAACCCGTACGCTCACACTTACCCGCGCCCTCACACGTACGCTCCCCCTAAACAGTTTTTGTACCCTCACTTGGACCCTAAACCGTCCCCGTCCCCTAACCCTAACCCTAGCCCGAACCCTAACCCTAACCCTTCCCCGAAGGCTTCCACTCACCCGTCCCCTAATGCTAGCCCGTACGCTCACACTAACCCGCGCCCTAACACGTATGCTCCCCCTAAACCGTTGTCGTACCCTCACCTGGACCCTAAAGTGTCCCCGTCCCCTAACCCTAACCCTAGCCCGAACCCTAACCCTAACCCTTGCCCGAAGCCTTCCCCTCACCCGTCCCCTAATCCTAACCCGTACGCTCACACTAAACAGCCCGCTCACACGTACGCTGCCCCTAAACCGTTGTGGTACCCTCACCTGGACCCTAAACCGTCCTCATCCCCTAACACTAACCCTACCCAAACCCTAACCCTAACCCGTCCCCGAAGGCTTCCCCTCACCCGTCCCCTAATCCTAACCCGTACGCTCAAACTAACCCGCTCCCTCACACGTACGCTCCCCCTATACCGATGTCGTACCTTCATCTGGACCCGAAACCGTCCCCGTCCCCTAACCCTAACCCTGGCCCAAACCCTAACCTTAACCCTTCCCCGAAGCCTTCCCCTCACCCGTCTCCTAATCCTAACCCGAACGGTCACACTAACCCGCGCCCTCACACGTGCGCTCCACCTAAACCGCTGTCATACCCTCAACTGGACCCGAAACCGTCCCCAACCCCTAACCATAACCCTAGCCCGAACCCTAAACCTAACACTTCCCCGAAGCCTTCCCCTCACCCGTTCCCTAAACCTAACCCGTAAGCTCACACTAACCCGTGCCCTCACACGTACGCTCCCCATAAACCATTGTCGTACCCTCACCTGGGCCCTAAACCGTCCCCGTCCCCTAACCCTAACCCTAGCCCGAACCCTAACCCTAACCCTTCCCCGAAGCCTTCCCGTCACCCGTCCCCTAATCCTAACCCGTACGCTCACACTAACCCGCGCCCTCACACGTACGCTCCCCCTAAAACGTTGTCGTACACTGACCTGGACCATAAACCGTCCCCGTCCCCTAACCCTAACCCTAGCCCGAACCCTAACCCTAACCCTTCCCCGAAGCCTTCCCCTCACCCGTCCCCTAATCCTAACCGGTACGCTCACACTAACCCGCGCCGTCACACGTACGCTCCCCCTATAGCGTTGTCGTACCCTCACCTGGACCCTAAACCGTCCCCATCCCCTAACCCTAACCCTAGCCAGAACCCTAACCCTAACCTTTCCCCAAAGCCTTCCCCTAACCCGTCCCCTAATCCTAACCCGTACGCTCACACTAACCCGCGCCCTCACACGTACGCTCCCCCTAAACCGTTGTCGTACCCTCACCTGGACCCTAAACCATCCCCGTCCCCTAACCCTAACCCTAACCAGAACCCTATCCCTAACCCTTCCCCGAAGCCTTCCCCTCACCCGTCCCCTAATCCTAACCCGTTCGCTCACACTAACACGCGCCCTCACACGTACGCTCCCCCTAAACCGTTGTCGTACCCTCACCTGGACCCTAAACCATCCCCATCCCCTAACCCTAACCCTAGACCGAACCCTAACCCTAAACCTTCCCCGAAGCCTTCCCCTCACCCGTCCCCTAATCCTAACCCGTACGCTCACACTAACCCGCGCCCTCACACGTACGCTCCCCCTAAACCGCTGTCGTACCCTCAATTGGACCCGAAACCACCCCGTCCCCTAACCTTAACCCTAGCCCGAACACTAACCCTAACCCTTCCCCGAAGCCTTCCCCTCACCCGTCCCCTAATCCTAACCCGTACGCTCACACTAACCCATGCCCTCACAAGTGAAAAATGGATAAAGAAGTTGTGGTACTTACGTACAATGCAATATCACTCAGCAATGAAATCTATGTCATCAGGCCCATAGCAGCATAATGAGTGGATTCAGGTATGATGATTCTAACTGAAATAAGTCACACAGAAAAAGAAACATCATAAGATATCACTAATACACGGAATGTAAACTTGGCTACACAGGAACTGGATTACAAATCAGAACAGGGTCTCAAATTTAGAAAACCAACTTATGCTTGCTTAAGCGAAAAGGTGAGTTGGGGTGCTGCATAAAACCAGAGATTGAAATGAGCACAGATAAAGTTCCTTAAGCCAAATATGGAATAGACAAGAACTACTCCTTGCTCAACGAAATGGACTCAACACCCCATATTAAACGCCTAAGAATGTACCTGACTAGTAAGTAACTTAAAACCTATGGATTGCTATGTCTCTGAAAGAGAATCAAGCGTGTGTACAGGGGCATAAACGCAGCAGTGATAGGATTGGAGAGGTTTGGTGAGCAAATGAAGACCCTTTGAAGTCATATTGCATGGTACCCATTCCACGGGTCTCAACTCTCCAGGTTTAAGGGATTCTTCCTTCAGCTAAAACATAAATGTTGAACCCAGAGTATGTTCAACCGTGTGATTGGGAGACGTGTTCAATATGTCTCAGTTCTCGTCCCCTGGTACTCGGGTGCAACATTCCAGACGCTTTACTAACACTCTCCTGACTTGGAAAGTCACTGCCTTTAACCTCCTGTTTGGCCCATTTGCAATTTCTGCGGAAGATGAACAGGAATAGGGAGAACCAATGAGAGACTAGCTGGAGGTGTCTGGACGGGCAAATTTAACTCTCATTTCCCACCAGGAAGAGGAATTAACCAAAGGCTCAGCGTGCCGTGCCGGAACCAGATTAGGGCCTGAAGCAATCCTGCGGTGTTGCGGCCAGCTCACAAGAAAGCTAGTTGAAGAAAGGAGCTCAGGGGCACTGTAATTCACAAACCTGCAGAGTTATAAATGACAGCTATCGTCCAAAAATATACTGAAGTAAGGCTGCCAAGAGGACTTGAAAGCGGGGCAGAATTGCAGGAAACCGATTTCAGGAGGTAGACTGGAATTGCATTTAAAGCATAGGAAAAGAGGCAGAACGTCCACAATGATGCACTTGGACAAAAAGGGCGTATGCGTTTTTTCCTGAATATATTCAGGAAAAAACGCATACGCCCTTTTTGGCCAACCAAGCAAGCTCGCAAAGGAAATCTGCACTACAATGAAGTCTCACTTCCCCCCAGTCAAAAGGGACATCTGAAAAAAGTGTAAAATCCAGAAAGGCAGGACAGGCCATGGAGAACTGGGAGCCTTGTTATGCTGATGGGCGGGATGTCAATTGCCAACAGCCACTCGGGAGAAGTGTATGGTGTTTTCTAAAACATCTAAAAAACAAAGCAGCGGAGCATAGGGCACTTCCACTTATGGTCCTATAGCTTACGGAAATTAAAATCAAAAAGACACAGCCACCCCAAAGTTTGGGATGGCTCTGTTTACGAGATCCTCGTTTACAGTACAAGTTCAATATCGCAGAAAGTGAAAAATAGATAAAGAAGTTGTGGTACTTACGTACAATGCAATATCACTCAGCAATGAAATCTATGTCATCAGGCCCGTAGCAGCATAATGAGTGGATTCAGGTATGATGATTCTAACTGAAATAAGTCACACAGAAAAAGAAACATCATAAGATATCACTAATACACGGAATGTAAACTTGGCTACACAGGAACTGAATTACAAAACAGAACAGGGCCTTAAATTTAGAAAACCAACTTATGCTTGCTTAAGGGGAAAGGTGAGTTGGGGTGCTGCCTAAAACCAGAGATTGAAATGAGCACAGATAAAGTTCCTTAAGCCAAATATGGAATAGAGAAGAGCTACTCCTTACTCAACGAAATGGACTCAACACACCATATTAAACGCTTAAGAATGTACCTGACGAGTAAGTATCTTAAAACCTATGGATTGCTATGTCTCTGAAAGAGAATAAAGCGTGTGTACAGGGACATAAACGCAGCAGTGATAGGATTGGAGAGGTTCGGTGAGCAAATGAAGACCCGTTGAAGTCATATTGCATGGTACCCATTCCACGGGTCTCAACTCTCCAGGTTTAAGGTATTCTTCCTTCAGCAAAAACATGCATGTGGAACCCAGAGTATGATCAACCGTGTGATCGATAGACGTGTTCCAATATGTCTCAGTTCTCGTCCCCTGGTACTCGGGTGCAACATTCCAGATGCTTTACTAACACTCTCCCGACTTGGAGAGTCAGTGCCTTTAACCTCCACTTTGGTCCAGTTTGCAATTTCTGCGGAAGATGAACAGGAATAGGGAGAACCAATGAGAGACTAGCTGGAGGTGTCTGGACGGGCAAATTTAACTCTCATTCCCACCAGGAAGAGGAATTAAACAAAGGCTCAGTGTGCGGTGCCGGAACCAGATTAGGGCCTGAAGCAATCCTGCGGTGTTGCGGCCAGCTCACAAGAAAGCGAGTTGAAGAAAGGAGCTCAGGGGCACTGTAATTCACAAACTTGCAGAGTTATAAATGACAGCTATCGTCCAAAAATATACTGAAGTAAGGCTGCCAAGAGGATTTGAAAGCGGGGCAGAATTGCAGGACACCGATTTCAGGAGGTAGACTGGAATTGCATTTAAAGCATAGGAAAAGAGGCAGAACGTCGACAATGAGACACTTGGCCAAAAGGGGCGTATGCGTTTTTTCCTGAATATATTCAGGAAAAAACGCATACGCCGCTTTTTGGCCAACCAAGCAAGCTTGCAAAGGAAATCTGCACTACAACGAAGTCTCACTTCCCCCCGGTCAAAAGGGCCATCTGAAAAAAGTGTAAAATCCAGAAAGGCAGGACAGGCCATGGAGAACTGGGAGCCTTGTTATGCTGATGGGCGGGATGTAAATTGCCAACAGCCACTCGGGAGAATTGTATGGTGTTTCCTGAAACATCTAAAAAACAAAGCAACAGAGCCTAGGGCACTTCCACTTATGGTCCTATAGCTTAGGGAAATTAAAATCAAAAAGACACAGCCACCCCAAAGTTTGGGAGGGCTCTGTTTACAAGAACCTCCTTTACGGGACAAGTTCAATATCGCAGAAAGCGAAAAATGGATAAAGAAGTTGTGGTACTTACGTACAATGCAATATTACTCATCAATGAAATCTATGTCATCAGGCCCGTAGCAGCATAATGAGTGGATTCAGGTATGATGATTCTAACTGAAATAAGTCACACAGAAAAAGAAACATCATAAGATATCACTAATACACGGAATGTAAACTTGGCTACACAGGAACTGGATTACAAATCAGAACAGGGTCTCAAATTTAGAAAACCAACTTATGCTTGCTTAAGCGAAAAGGTGAGTTGGGGTGCTGCATCAAAGCAGAGATTGAAATGAGCACAGATAAAGTTCCTTAAGCCAAATATGGAATAGACAAGAGCTACTCCTTGCTCAACAAAATGGACTCAACACCCCATATTAAACGCCTAAGAATGTACCTGACTAGTAAGTAACTTAAAACCTATGGATTGCTATGTCTCTGAAAGAGAATCAAGCGTGTGTACAGGGGCATAAACGCAGCAGTGATAGGATTGGAGAGGTTCGGTGAGCAAATGAAGACCCTTTGAAGTCATATTGCATGGTACCCATTCCACGGGTCTCAACTCTCCAGGTTTAAGGGATTCTTCCTTCAGCTAAAACATGCATGTGGAACCCAGAGTATGATCAACCTTGTGATCGGGAGACGTGTTCCAATATATCTCAGTTCTCGTCCCCTGGTACTCGAGTGCAACATTCCAGACGCTTTACTAACACTCTCCCGACTTGGAGAGTCAGTGCCTTTAATCTGCTGTTTGGCCCATTTGCAATTTCTGCGGAAGATGAACACGAATAGGGAGAACCAATGAGAGACTAGCTGGAGGTGTCTGGACGGGCAAATTTAACTCTCATTCCCACCAGGAAGAGGAATTAAACAAAGGCTCAGCGTGCAGTGCCGGAACCAGATTAGGGCCTGAAGCAATCCTGCGGTGTTGCGGCCAGCTCACAAGAAAGCGAGTTGAAGAAAGGAGCTCAGGGGCACTGTAATTCACAAACCTGCAGAGTTATAAATGACAGCTATCGTCCAAAAATATACTGAAGTAAGGCTGCCAACAGAACTTGAATGTGGGGCAGAATTGCAGGAAACCAATTTCAGGAGGTAGACTGCAATTACATTTAAAGCATAGGAAAAGAGCAGAACGTCCACAATGATGCATTTGGCCAAAAAGGGCGTATGCGTTTTTTCCTGAATATATTCAGGAAAAAACGCATACGCCCTTTTTGGCCAACCAAGCAAGCTCGCAAAGGAAATCTGCACTACAATGAAGTCTCACTTCCCCCCAGTCAAAAGGGCCATCTGAAAAAAGTGTAAAATCCAGAAAGGCAGGACAGGCCATGGAGAACTGGGAGCCTTGTTATGCTGATGGGCGGGATGTCAATTGCCAACAGCCACTTGGGAGAAGTGTATGGTGTTTTCTAAAACATCTAAAAAACAAAGCAGCGGAGCATAGGGCACTTCCACTTATGGTCCTATAGCTTACGGAAATTAAAATCAAAAAGACACAGCCACCCCAAAATTTGGGATGGCTCTGTTTACAAGATCCTCGTTTACAGTACAAGTTCAATATCGCAGAAAGTGAAAAATGGATAAAGAAGTTGTGGTACTTACGTACAATGCAATATCACTCAGCAATGATATCTATGTCATCAGGCCCGTAGCAGCATAATGAGTGGATTCAGGTATGATGATTCTAACTGAAATAAGTCACACAGAAAAAGAAACATCATAAGATATCACTAATACACGGAATGTAAACTTGGCTACACAGGAACTGGATTACAAAACAGAACAGGGCCTTAAATTTAGAAAACCAACTTATGCTTGCTTAAGGGGAAAGGTGAGTTGGGGTGCTGCCTAAAACCAGAGATTGAAATGAGCACAGATAAAGTTCCTTAAGCCAAATATGGAATAGACAAGAGCTACTCCTTACTCAACGAAATGGACTCAACACTCCATATTAAACGCCTAAGAATGTACCTGACTAGTAAGTATCTTAAAACCTATGGATTGCTATGTCTCTGAAAGAGAATCAAGCGTGTGTACAGGGGCATAAACGCAGCAGTGATAGGATTGGAGAGGTTCGGTGAGCAAATGAAGACCCTTTGTAGTCATATTGCATGGTACCCATTCCACGGGTCTCAACTCTCCAGGTTTAAGGGATTCTTCCTTCAGCTAAAACATGCATGTGGATCCCAGAGTATGATCAACCGTGTGATCGGGAGACGTGTTCAAATATGTCTCAGTTCTCATCTCCTGGTAATCGGGTACAACATTCCAGACGCTTTACTAACACTCTCCCGAGTTGGAGAGTCAGTGCCTTTAACCTCCTGTTTGGCCCAGTTTGCAATTTCTGCGGAAGATGAACAGGAATAGGGAGAACCAATGAGAGACTAGCTGGAGGTGTCTGGACGGTCAAATTTAACTCTCATTTCCCACCAGGAAGAGGAATTAACCAAAGGCTCAGCGTGCGGTGCCGGAACCTGATTAGGGCCTGAAGCAATCCAGCGGTGTTGCGGCCACCACAGAAGAAAGCGAGTTGAAGAAAGGAGCTCAGGGGCACTGTAATTCACAAACCTGCAGAGTTATAAATGACAGCTATCGTCCAAAAATATACTGAAGTAAGGCTGCCAAGAGGACTTGAAAGCGGGGCAGAATTGCAGGAAACCGATTTCAGGAGGTAGACTGGAATTGCATTTAAAGCATAGGAAAAGAGGCAGAACGTCGACAATGATGCACTTGGCCAAAAAGTGCGTATGCGTTTTTTCCTGAATATATTCAGGAAAAAACGCATACGCCCTTTTTGGCCAACCAAGCAAGCTTGCAAAGGAAATCTACACCACAATGAAGTCTCCCTTCCCCCCGCTCAAAAGGGCCATCTGAAAAAAGTGTAAAATCCAGAAAGGCAGGACAGGCCATGGAGAACTGGGAGCCTTGTTATGCTGATGGGGGGGATGTAAATTGCCAACAGCCACTCGGGAGAAGTGTATGGTGTTTCCTGAAACATCTAAAAAACAAAGCAACAGAGCCTAGGGCACTTCCACTTATGGTCCTATGGCTTAGGGAAATTATGATCAAAAAGACACAGCCACTCCAATGTTTGGGTCGGCTCTATTTACAAGAACCTCGTTTATGGTACAAGTTCATATCACAGAAAGTGAAAAATGGATAAAGAAGTTGTGGTACTTACGTACAATGCAATATCACTCAGCAATGACATCTATGTCATCAGGCCCATAGCAGCATAATGAGTGGATTTAGGTATGATGATTCTAAATGAAATAAGTCACACAGAAAAAGAAACATGATAAGATATCACTAATACACGGAATGTGAACTTGGCTACACATGAACTTAATTACAAAACAGAACAGGGTCTCAAGTTTAGAAAACCAACTTATGCTTGCTTAAGGGGGAAGGTGAGTTGGGGTGCTGCCTAAAACCAGAGTTTGACATTAGCACAGATACTGTTCCATAAGCCAAATATGTAATAGACAAGACCTACCCCTTGCTCAACAAAATGGACTCAACAATGAGGTATCACCTCACAGCTGATAGAATGGGCATCATCAGAAAATCTACAAACAAAAAATGCTGGAAAGGGTGTGGAGAAAAGGAACCCTTTTCCACTATTGTTGGGAATATAAATTGATACAGTCACTGGAGAACAATATGGAGTTCTTAAGAAACTAACAATAGAATTACCATATGATACAGTAATCCCAGTACTGGACATATACCTAGACAAAACCATAAATCAAAAAGAGACATTCACTGCAATGTTCATTGCATCACTATTTACAATATCGAGGTAATGGAAGCAACCTAAATGCCCACAGACAGACGAATGCATAAAGCTGTGGTACATATATAAAATGGAATATTACTAAGCCATGAAAAGGAATGAAATTGGGTCATTTGTAGAGACGTCGATGGGTCTAGAATCTGTCATACAGAGTGAAGTAAGTCAGAAAGAGAAAAACAAATCTTGTATATTCATGCATATATGTGGAACCTAGAAAAACTGTACAGATTAACCATTTTGCAAGGCATAAATAGAGCAACAGATGTAGACAACAAATGTATGGACAACAAGGGGGGAAAGCTGTTGGGGGGGTGGTGGTGGGAGGAGTTGAGAGACTGGGATTGGCATGTATACATTTATATGTATAAAATAGATAACCAATAAGAACCTGCTGTATAAAAATATAAAATAAAATTCAAAATTGAAAAGAAATAAAATTTAAAAAATAAAACGGAAAAAACAATTATTCCCTTCACATACATGTATTTATATGAATAAATTATTTCCATGCTTATATCTGTAAATACAAAAAAGAGGAATAAAATCTACCTTGAACCAAAAATGAAAAAGAGAAAAAAAACACAGAACCCACCAGTTCCACAGAGGAAAACCGTATCAGGGCACTTGCTCCAGTTGTAAACAATTCTGAAGTTGGTCAGTGGTGGGGAATCGTCTCCCATTCAGCCAGCAGCCCCCACGCAACAAGCGTCCTCATTGCAAAGCTGGGGCACCGTGCCGAGGCATCTGTGAGTAAACGTGAGTTGAGCCCCAGGCCAGTTGCTGCTGAACTATTCCCACCCATCCCAGGTAAAACACCTGAATATATACAAGGACTTGAAAGCCTAGAGGAAGGGCCATAGAGCCACACGAGTGACAGCATGCCGGCCGACTTGGTGCCTGCAGGCCAGCCAGGATGGTCCTGGCCCTGGGTGCTCTTCTGGAAGATTTCCATTTCCCTGCCTGAGATACCCGTCCTGTCCCTGCCCCCACTGCTTTTTTCCTTCCTCACCTCTGCCCAGGGAGAAATTCCAGCAGCAGGTATGGGTGACACATCCTCTTCTTTAGCAGGTGGCAGCCTGGAAACTGCTGCAGAAAGTCCAGCAGAGCCCCACTCACACTGGGCCACCCACAAAGCCGTGGCCTCTCACTCCCTCCCACCAGCCCAGCCCCGAGACTGCTGACAGGGCAGAGAAAATGGCGTCAGGCACGGCTGCAGGGGCTCTTGCTGCCTGGAGTGGTATTTATATTGATCTCAACCCAGGCACACCTGGGGAGGGCTGGCTGGCACGGTAAGGCTGCCCAGCTCAGCCAATCATCACCCCTCAGGGGCTCACAGTTGCAGAAAATGGAACTTGCTGAACCGGCCAGGTCCAAGGAACAGGTGTGGGCTCCTGAGAGTCAGGATAGACAAGGGGCTGCAGCTTTGGCTTGTTTTCTAATCATTTTATCTGGCCCATGAGTGGGAGACAACTTCAAGAAAACCCTCTCCTAATGAGAGGAACGCAGGAGTCAGGGAGAGGAGGGGTGGGTGGTGGTTGGAGACAGAGGCCTGGTGCCCTGGGTGCAGTGGAAGTCTCTGGAAGACCAGGTGGAGGGAGGCCGCACAGAGTGATGCCCAGGGTCACAGACCTGTCACAGCTGCTGTTTGTTAGTTCAAGTCCTGCTCTGAGGTGCTCTGTGTCAGCTCTGAGCGACAGGTGAGCTGGGGGTGCTCTGCAATGAGGGCTATGTGCATGGTTCCTGTGTGCCCAGCCCTGCCACGGTACCTGCAAGGGTAGCTCTGTATCCTGGGAGGGGCCTGACCACGAGAGCCCCGTGGGCTGGGGTGGGGGGTGGGGTACCTGCCCAGGTGAGCTCCATATTCTGGGATTGGTCTGACCACGAGAGCCCCATGGGCTGCTGGGGACCTGGTAAAGGATGTCAGGACAGTCAGTGAAGCCACCGAGGATATACCTCCAGTTGCTCCTAATTCCTACACCCTGCTGGTCATTCTACCAACCACCAGGACATGGTATTCTGTATTAGTCTTCAATGATGCCTTCTTTTGTATTCCATTAGTCCCAGAGTCACAAGAAATTTTGGCTTGTGAGTGGCAGGACTCAACATACAACTAAAACAATACTTCCGGGCCGTCTTGCCCCAAGGGTGCAAAAATTCCCACACTATCTTTGGGGAAACCTTAGCTAAAGACCTAAAAGTTCTACCTCTGGAAAAGGAAACCCTCCTTCAGTACTCAGACGACATTCTGATTGCCAGCCCTACTAAGGAGGCCTCTGAACTACCAAGCCAATAAAGGATAGAAGTTGTCCAAGAAAAAGCTCAAATATCACAGACTGCGGTGACCTGCCTGGGCTTCATTCTCACAGAAGGTCGGAGAAGCCCATCCCAGGAAAGGGAAGAAACCATTTTCGGCCTTACCCCTTTCTAAAACTAGAAGACAGCTTAGGGGTTCCTGGGGAGGCCAGGGTTTGCTGCTTCTGGATCCCTAACTACAGTCTACTAGCTGGGCCTCTATATGAAACACTGAAAGGAAAAGATGATGATCCTTTTGAATAGAATCCAGAAGTGGCCTTTCAAGAATGGAAAGAGCAGTCAATTCAGACCCTTGCCCTGGAACTCCCTAATTTGGCTAAACCCTTTGACCTTTACATTCCCGGTGAAAGGTGAATCGCCATTGGAGAATTAGTGCAAAAACTGGGACCACTTGAAATGGAACAATGCAAGAATGCCATCCAGGTAGGATAAACTACGGTCACCAAGGGGCTTGGCCCACTGCCGCATCTGGCCAAGATACTGGCGGTATCTAAAAACCTGGAAATCAGCAGCCCAAAAGGCCACCTCCCTCCTAAGGGAAAAGGACCCCACGTGGTGATCCTAACCACCAACCATGCCCTGAAGTTGCAGGGTTTGCTCCGTGGGCACACCAACCTCGAGTGCGGAGGCCCTCCAACTCCAACATCCAGAGAGATAACCGGGGGCAACAGGGCACCATGACGACTCGTGTGAACATCACTTGACCTGGAGTTTCTCTCATAAAACAACAAGAGTGTGTCCCAAAAGAGTAGACTACTGCTTGCAGGACTTACTGCACCCAGAGGGGAGCTAATAATCTTGGCGGGGGAACCGTATATCACACTGTCACCATAGAAAAGCCTACAGACACCGTGATGATGGTGGCCAATAAGACTGGCTGGACTCCTGTTTACTTCAAAAGGCTGTTGACTCAGTGGCCATCATGGTCCTTGATCACCACTGACCCTGGACTGCCTGGGAGTTGAGCGGGCAGGGCTCTGACACCTGGTGCTGTTTGTACGTTAATTCAGGGGCCTAATTGAAGAAAGCACAGACTACTGTTCAGAGCATCTAGGCTGGCAGAAACGGTCAGCCTAAGGTGGCCGAACAAATGTGGGACGGGGTGAAACCAGCCCCCACAGCGTCTCTGCACATCTCTTTCCTGGACCCTTAAAGGTCATTAGAATCTATAACGCTTCCAATGCTGGTGCTCAGGTGGACGAGCAGGGAGGCAGGGGGCCTGGGGACAATCAACGTCACCTGGAGGCTGCTGGGGAGAAGCTCTGACCCTCGCCCCTTGGTATGAGGGCTCCCAACTCAGCACTCAGCAGTTACAGAAGAAGGGTCTGCACCCTCAGCACTCCAAGAATGAGGAACGGGACAAAAGGCAGAGGAGGGGTTTGTCCCCAGCAAAGCCCATTAAAAATCCCTGGGAGATAAAAATAGAATCTGGGCAATAAAGTCAAGTCTAACCTTTCTTATCCTTTGTGCTTTGTCTAATTTCATGTGCTCCTAGGGTCCCGCATGCAGAGGTTCCACACCCGGCACTTCAGACCAGATTTCCTAGTGCAGAATGGCTGGGTCGACACCTCAGCTCCTGGGGCCCAGTGCAGACTCCGCGATATAGAGCCTGAGCTGCAGCCAACCCGGCCCTCGAGAGCTCCGCCCCCTCCCTCCCACTGACTCTGACAGGATCTCTACACAGCAGCCCAGCCCACAGCCCACGGGGTAGTGCATGCTCTCACCTCTCCATTCTCTGATCAAAATATAAAGTTTCCTTTGCTTGTGAACCAAACTCAGTCTCGATCTGTTGGCC
Organism: Leucopleurus acutus; assembly: GCF_964270905.1. Taxonomy (NCBI): domain Eukaryota; kingdom Metazoa; phylum Chordata; class Mammalia; order Artiodactyla; family Delphinidae; genus Leucopleurus; species Leucopleurus acutus. Next base: position 146,860 of record NW_028138964.1, read on the forward strand.
CCAATGACACTGCGCAGGGGGACACTTGTTGGGGTCCACTCTGGAGGATCAGTAACAGAAATTGAGACTATTGTAACCTCAATGAACAGATGTGTGAGCCAAACTGTAGTTAACATAGAACAGTGTATAAGGCTCGGGTAAAATAAGATGTTTCTAACGCTTCCATTGGCTATTTCCATCACTTTATTATAAGCAAGTTCAGTGAAAAGGTTTGTCTTATTTGTCAGGTCAATATTAGAGAAACGAAGTGATTTCTTTCCAAAGATGTACATCTAATAATCTTGGTTAAAGCTTCAATCTTGTTTTAAATGCTTTTCCATTGAAAATGATACCTCTCTTTCAGCTCCCCCATTTCTGAGAAGTATAAAATCTTATAATTTATTATTACCAAAGGGGAAAGGTGGGAGGAGGGATAAATTAACAGTTTGGGATTAACACATACACACTGCTATGTATAAAATAGATCATCAACAAGGAACTACTGTATAGCACAGGGAACTACACTCAACATTTTGCAATAACCTATAAGGGGAAATAATCTGAAAAAGAATAGATATTTTTATTGACATCATCTATCAATGACAGTTAAAGTGTAACCTAGGGGAAGCTGGTGGTGAGTGCTTCTGACCCTGAAGACTTCAATCATCTAAAGTTTGGACTCTGCCTACTTCCCAAGGCCCTTAATGAACATATGTGTAGCCGTAGCTTAAAAAATTCCCCAGTTTGGGTTTCGGGGAGACACTGATTTTGAAAAAGCCCTGGTGTTCTCCTTACATGAATGGGACTCTTCCTACTGCTAAAACATGTCTGTCACACCCAGAGGATGGTATACCGTCTGATCGGGAAGAGTTTGGAAAAGGCATCTCATCTCCTCATCTCCTGGTGCTCGGGTTCACCCATCCAGCGTCTTTACTAACAGTCTCCCCACTTGGAGATGGCAGCACTGTCAACATCCTGTTGCGTACAGTTTGGAATTTGTCCAGAGGATGAAGCGGAAGGATGAGGAACAATGAGAGACAAGTCCAGGTGTTCAGACAGGCACATGTCACTCTAATTTCCAATCAGGAAGACGAATTGACCAAAGGCTAGGGTTGCCCATGGAAACAGTATAGGGCTTGAGGAAATCCCGCTGCTTTGTGGCCAGTTCCCATAAACACAAGTTGAACAATGGAACTCAGGGACAGTAAAATTCACGAAACTGCAGAGTTGAAAATATCCATCACTGAAAAATGTCTTGAGGAAAGTCAGAGAAAAGGACTTGTAAGCAAGGGAGAATGGCAGGAAAGGGATTTGAGGAGGTAGAAAGGACTCGCCATTAAGCACAAGAAAAGGAGCTGAACATTGCCAACATTGCAGTTGGCCAAAAAGGGTGTATGCGTTTTTTTCTGTATATATTCAAGAAAAGGGCATACACTTTTTTAGCCAACCAAACAGGTGGGCACTGGAAGTCAATACTACAAGAGATATCACTTCGCATCAGTCAGAAGAGCCATCCTCATAAAGTGTAAACAACAGAAATGCAGGACAGGGCAAGGAGAAGAGGGAGCCCTGTGAGACTTATAGTGGAAATGTATATTGCCAACGGCCATTCTGGAGAAGTGTATTGTGTTTACTAAAGCATCTAAAAAATGAGCTACAGAGCATAGGGCACTTGCACTCATGGGCGTATATCTTGGGAAAAACAAAAATCGAGAGGACACAGGCACCCCAATGTTTACCCCCTCTCTGTTTAAAAGATCCTCGACTAGGATATAACTTAAATGTCTCTGGAGAGAAAAAATGGATAGAGATGTGGTACTTAGGTAGAGTGGAATATTATTCAGCCTGGAAATCAATGAAATATGGCCAGTTGTAACAACTCCGGAGGAGTTACGTATGATCATTCTAAGTGACATAATTCAAAAAGAAAAAGACACATATCATAAGATATCACTTAAAGGTGGAATCCAAAATGGCTACACATGAAATAAATTACAAAACAAAAACATAGTCAAATATGTAGAAAACACGCATAAGGCTGCTAAACGGGAAAGGTGGGGAGGGGTGAGGCATCATCCAGGAGGTTGAAATTAGCAAAGATACCATTCCAAATACCAAACTGATAATCAACAAGGCCTACACGGTAGCTAAAAGAACTGCACTCAGCACACTCAAGTCACCGGAAAAGAATATATACGACTGGTAAGAATCTGAAAAAGAATTTACTGATGTCTCTCTGTACGTGAATCAAGTGGATGTACAGCAGCAAGAAACAGAGCTTTGAAAATCAGCTGTAACCAATATAGTAATAAATTGAAAAAAATAAACGACAGAGAGACAGAGAAAACCTCTTACAACTTTTCCTCAGGGCCGGTGATGCAACATGGATTGAACACATCTAGACCCACAGCAGGATGAGACATAAGGCTGGAAACTGTTTGCACTAAGAGAAATGTGAGGTTGGGTGAGGAAATGCACACCCTTTAAAGTAATACTACCTGGTACCCATTCAATGGGTCCCAAATCTGCAGGTTCAAGGGATCTTCCTACAGCTAAAACATGCATGGAAAACCCAGAGGACTGTACACCATGTGATCGGGAGATGTGTCTAAAATGCAGCTCATTTATCCTCTCCTGGTGCTCCTGTTCACCATTCCAGCCACGTTACTTAGAATCTCCCCACTTGGAGAATCAGCACATTTCAACTTCTGTTTCACACATTTTGCAAATTGTGAGGAGGATGAACGGGAAGAGGGGGAACCAATGAGAGAATAGTTGTAGGGGTTCGGACGGGCACATATCACTCTAATTTCCCATTAAGAATAAGAATTGCAAAAAGGCTCAGCCCGCCTCGCCCGAGCCAAAATAGGGCCTGAAGCAATCCTGCGGGTTTGAGGCCAGCTCACAAAAGAGCAACTTAAAAAATGGAGCTCAGGGTCACTGCAATTCACAAACCTGCAGAGTTATAAATGAAAACTAACGTCCAAAAATATGTTGAGGTAAGGCAAAGAAGAGGATCTGAATGCAAGACAGAATTGCAAGAAACAGATTTCAAGAGATAGATTGGACTCATCTTTAAAGCACATGAAAAGCGGCAGATTTTCGACAATGATGCAGTTGGCCCAAAAGGGCGTATGCGTTTTTTCCTGATTATATCCAGGAAAAAACGCATACGCACTTTATGGGCAACGAAGCAAGCAAGCAATGCAAATGTGCACAACAAAGAAGTCTCATTTCCCACTGGTCAAAAGGGCCATCCTAAAAAATTGTAAAAACCAGAAATGCAGGACAGGCCATGGAGAACAGGGAGCCTTTATACGCTGATGGGCAGTGTGTGAACTGCCGAGAGCCACTCTGGAGAAGTGTATGGTGGTTCCTAAATCATCTAAAAAACAGAGCTACAGAGCATAGGACACTTCCAATCATGGGAGTATATCTAGGGAAGTCTAAAAATCAACAAGACACAAGCACACCACAGTTTAGGGCTACTCTGTTTACAAGAACCTCAACTTCAGTACACCTTAAATATCCCAGGAAAGAGAACAATGGATAAAGAAGATGTGGTACTTATGTACAATGGAATATCTCTTCACCATGATATCAATGTAATAAGGCTAGTAGAAGGATAAAGAGTGGATTTAGGTCCGATAATACTACTTGAAGTAAGTCAAACAGAAAAAGAAACATATCATAAGATATCACTTATAGAGGGAGGGTAAATATGGCTGCACAAGAAATGAATTACAGAACAGAACAGTGTCTCACATTTAGAAAACACACTTATTTCAGCTTAAGGGGAAAGGAGAGGTGGGGTGATGCATAAAACCAGAGTTTGAAATTAGCACAGATACCGTTCAATAAACCAAATAGATATTAGACAAGATCTACACCTTGCTCAATGAACTGGCCTCAACACACCCTATACACCGCAGAGAAATATATCTGAGTAATAAGAATCTTAAAACCCATGTATTGATATATCTCCATAAGGGAATCAAGTGTGTGCAGAGCGGCACAAACACAGCAGTGAAAATGAGCTAAACCCCATTATAGAAATAAATTTTAAAAACAAAACGCAGAAACAATGAAAGAGAGAAAAATTCTTACAAAATTCGCTCAGGGGCTGTGATGCAACCTGGATTGACCACATATAAACCCACAGCTGGATAAGACATAAGGCTGGACACTTGGGGCTGAGAGGATTGGTGAGCTTTGGTGAGCAACTGCCAAAAGTTTCATGCAATACTTCATGCTACTCATGCCAAGGGTCCCAACACTCCGGGTTGAAGGGAATCTTCCTACAGCTAAACCATGCTTGGGAAACCCAGCGACTGGTATACCATATGATCGGGAAAGGTTTCTAAAACGCACCTCATTTTTCCTCTCCTGGGGCTCCGGATCGACATTCCAGCCGCTTTACTAAAAATATCCCCACATGGAGAGTCAATGCCTTTAAGTTCTGGTATCGCACAGTCTGCAGTTAGTGCGGAGGATGAATGGGAATAGGGGGAACCAGTGAGAAACTAGATGTAGCGGTTTCAATGGGCACATGTCACTCTAATTTCACATCAGTAAGAAGAATAACCCTAAACCTAACCCTTCCCCGAAGCTTTCCCCTCACCCGTCCCCTAATCCTAACCCGTACGCTCACACTAACCCGCGCCCTCACACGTACGCTTCCTCTAAACCATTGGCATACACTCACCTGGACCCTAAACCGTCCCCGTCCCCTAACCCTAACCGTAGCCCGAACCCTAACCCTAACCATTCCCCGAAGCCTTCCCCTCACCCGTCCCCTAATCCTAACCCGTACGCTCACACTAACCCGCGCGCTCACACGTACGCTCCCCCTCAACCGTTGTCGTACACTCACCTGGACCCTAAACCGTCCCCATCCCCTAACCCTAACCCTAGCCCGAACCCTGTCTCTAACCCTTCCCCGAAGCCTTCCCCTCACCCGTCCCCTAATCCTAACCCGTACGCTCACATTAACCCGCGCCCTCACACGTACGCTCCCCCTAAACTGCTGTCGTACCATCACATGGACCCTAAACCGTCCCCGTCCCCTAACCCTAACCCTAGCCCGAACCCTAACCCTAACCCTTCCCCGAAGCCTTCCCCTCACCCGTCCCCTAATCCTAACCCGTACGCTCACACTAACCTGCGCCCTCACACGTACGCTCCCCCTAAACCGTTTTCGTACCCTCACCTGGAACCTAAACCTTCCCCTTCCCCTAACCCTAACCCTAGCCTGAACCCTAACCCTAACCCTTCCCAAAAGCCTTCCCCTAACCCGTCCCCTAATCCTAACCCGTACGCTCACACTAACCCGCACCCTCACACGTACGCTCCCCCTAAAGCGTTGTCGTACCCTCACCTGGACCCTAAAACGTGCCCGTCCCCTAACCCTAACCCTAGCCCGAAACCTAACCCTAACACTTCCCCGAAGCATTCCCCTCACCGTCCCCTAATCCTAAACCGTACGCTCACACTAACCCGCGCCCTCACACGTACGCTCCCCCTAAACTGTTGTCGTACACTCACCTGGACCCTAAACCGTCCCCGTCCCCTAACCCTAACCCTAGCCCGAACCCTAACCCTAACCATTCCCCGAAGCCTTCCCCTCACCCGTCCCCTAATCCTAACACGTGCGCTCACACTAACCTGCGCCCTCACACGTATGCTCCCCCTAAAGCTCTGTCGTACCCTCACCTGCACCCTAAACCGTCCCCGTCCCCGTCCCCTAACCCTAGCCTGAACCCTAACCCTAAACCTTCCCCGAAGCCTTCCCCTCACCCGTCCCCTAATCCTAACCCGTACGCTCACAGTAACCTGCGCCCTCACACGTACGCTCCCCCTAAACCGATGTCGTACCCTCACGTGGACCCTAAACCGTCCCCGTCCCCTAACCCTAACCCTAGCCCGAACCCTAACAATAACTCTTCCCCGAAGCCTTCCCCTCACACGTCCCCAATCCTAACCCGTACGCTCACACTAACCCAGGCCCTCACAAGTACGCTCCCCCTAAAGCTCTGTCGTACCCTCACCTGGACCCTAAACCGTCCCCGTCCCCTAACCCTAACCCTAGCCCGAACCCTAACCCTAAACCTTCCCCGAAGCCTTCCCCTCACCCGTACCCTAATCCTAACCCGTACGCTCACACTAACCCGCGCCCTCACACGTACGCTCACCATAAAGCTCTGTCGTACCCTCACCTGGACCCTAAACCGTCCCCATCCCCTAACCCTAATGCTAGCCCGAACCCTAACCCTAACCCTTCCCCGAAGCCTTCCCCTCACCGGTCCCATAATCCTAACCCGTACGCTCACACTAACCCACGCCCTCACACTTACGCTCCCCATAAACCGTTGTCGTAACCGAACCTGGACCCTAAACCATCCCCCTCCCCTAACCCTAACCCTAGCCCGAACCCTAACCCTAACCCTTCCCCGAAATCTTCCCCTCACCCGTCCCCTAATCCTAACCCGTACGCTCACACTAACCCGCCCCTCACACGTACGCTCCCCCAAAACTGCTGTCGTACCATCACATGGACCCTAAACCGTCCCCGTCCCCTAACCCTAACCCTAGCCCGAACCCTAACCCTAACCCTTCCCCGAAATCTTCCCCTCACCCGTCCCCTAATCCTAACCCATACCGTCACACTAACCCGCGCCCTCACACATTCGCTCCCCCTAAACCGTTTTTGTACGCTCACCTGGACCCTAAACCGTCCCCTAACCCTAACCCTAACCCTAGACCGAAACCTAACCCTAACCCTTTCCCGAAGCCTTCCCCTCACCCGTCCCCTAATCCTAATCCGTACGCTCACAGTAACCCACGTGCTCACACGTACGCTCCCCCTAAACCGTTGTCGTACCCTCACCTGGACCCTAAACCGTCCCCGTCCCCTAACCCTAACCCTAGCCCGAACCCTAACCCTAACCCTTCCCCGAAGCCTACCCCTCACACGTCCTCTAATCCTAACCCGTACCCTCACACTAACCCGCGCCCTCACATGTACCCTCCCCCAAAAGCGTTGTCGTACCCTCACCTGGACCCTAAACCGTCCCCATCCCCTAACCATAACCCTAGCCCGAACCCTAAACCAAACCTTTCCCCGAAGCCTTCCCCTTACTCGTCCCCTAATCCTAACCCGTACGCTCACACTAACCCGGGCTCTCACACGTACGCTCCCCCTAAACCGCTCCCGTACCCTCAACTGGACCCTAAACCGTCCCCGTCCCCTAACCCTAACCCTAGCCCGAACCCTATCCCTAAACCTTCCCCAAAGCCTTCCCCTCACCCGTCCCCTAATCCTAACCCGTACGCTCACACTAACCCATGCCCTCACACGTACGCTCTCCCTAAACCGTTGTCATACCCTCACCTGGACCCTAAACCGTCCCCGTCCCCTAACCCTAACCCTAGCCCGAACCCTAACCCTAACCCATCCCCGAAGCCTTCCCCTCACCCGTCCCCTAATCCTAACCCCTACGCTCACACTAAACCGCGCCCTCACACGTACCCTCCCCCTAAAGCGTTGTCGTACCCTCGCCTGGACCCTAAACCGTCCCCGTCCCCTAAACCTAACCCTACACCGAACCCTAACCGTAACCCTTCCCCGAAGCCTTCCCCTCACCCGTCCCCTAATCCTAAACCTTACGCTCACACTAACCCGCGCCCTCACACATACGCTCCTCCTAAAGCATTATCGTACCCTTAGCTGGACCCTAAACCGTCCTCGTCCGCTAACCCGAACCCTAACCCGAACCCTAAACATAACACTTCCCCGAAGCCTTCCCCTCACCCGTCCCCTAATCCTAACCCGTACGCTCACACTAATCCGCGCCCTCACACGTACAGTCCCCCTAAACCATTGTCGTACACTCAACTGGACCCTAAACCTTCCCCGTCCCCATCCCCTAACCCTAGACCGAACCCTAACCGTAAACCTTCCCCGAAGCCTTCCCCTCACCCGTCCCCATGCTAACAGGTACGCTCACACTAACCCACGCCCTCACACGTACGCTCCCCCTAAGCCGTTGTCGTACCCTCACCTGGACCCTAAATGGTCCCCGTCCCCTAAACCTAACCCTAGCCCTAGCCCGAACCCTAACCCTAACCCTTCCCCGAAGCCTTCCCCTCACCCGTCCCCTAATCCTAACCCGTACGCTCACACTAACCCGCGCCCTCACACGTACGCTACCCATAAACCGTTGTCGTACCCTCACGTGGAACCTAAACCGTCCCCGTCCCCTAACCCTAACCCTAGCTCGAACCCTAACCCTAACACTTCCCCGAAGCCTTCCCCTCACCCGTCCCCTAATCCTAACCCGTACCCTCACACTAACCCGCGCCCTCACACGTACCCTCCCCCTAAAGCGTTGTTGTACACTCACCTCGACCCTAAACCGTCCCCGTCCCCTAACCCTAACCCTAGCCCGAACCCTAACCCTAACCCTTCCCCGAAGCCTTCCCCTCACCCGTCCCCTAATCCTAACCCGTACCCTCACAGTAACACGCGCCCTCACACGTACGCTCCCCCTAAACCGTTGTCATTACCCTCAACTGGACCCTAAACCGTCCCTGTCCACTAACCCTAACCTTAGCCCGAACCCTAACCTTAACCCTTCCTCAAAGCCTTCCCCTCACCCGTCCCCTAATCGTAACCCGTACGGTCACACTAACCCACGCCCTCACACGTACGCTTCCCCTAAAATCTTGTCGTACCCACACCTGGACCCTAAACCGTCCCCGTCCCCTAACCCTAACCCTAGCCCGAACCCTAGCCCTAACCCTTCCCCGAAGCCTTCCCCTCACCCGTCCCCTAATCCTAACCCGTACGCTCACACTAACCCATGCCCTCACACGTACCCTCCCCCTAAAGCGTTGTCGTACCCTCACCTGGACCCTAAACCTTCCCCGTCCCCTAACCCTAACCCTAGCCTGAACACTAACCCTAACACTTCCCCAAAACCTTCCCCTCACCCGTCCCCTAATCCTAACCCGTACGCTCACACTAACCCAGGCCCTCACACGTACCCTCCCCCTAAAGCGCTGTCGTACCCTCAACTGGACCCTAAACCGTCCCCGTCCCCTAAGCCTAACCCTAGCCCGAACCCTAACCCTAACACTTCCCCGAAGCCTTCCACTCACCCGTCCCCTAATTCCAACCCGTACGCTCACACTAACCCGTGCCCTCACACGTACGCTCCTCTTAAACCGTTGTCATACCCTCACCAGGACCCTAAACCGTCCCCGTCCCCTAGCCCTAAGCTTAGCCAGAACCCTAAAACTAACCCTTCCCCGAAGCCTTCCACTCACCCGTCCCCTAATCCTAACCCGTACGCTCACACTAACCCGCACCCTGACACGTACCCTCCTCCTCAAGCGTTGTCGTACCCTCATCTGGACCCTAAACCATACCCGTACCCTAACCTTAACCCTAGCTCGAACCCTAACCCTAACCATTCCCCGAATCCTGCCCCTCACCCGTCCCCTAATCCTAAACCATACGCTCACACTAACCCACGCCCTCACACGTACGCTCCCCGTAAACTGTTGTCGTAACCGCACCTGGACCTAAACCGTCCCTGTCCCCTAACCCTAACCCTAGCCCGAACCCTAAACCTAACCCTTCCCCGAAGCCTTCCCCTCACCCATCCCCTAATCCTAACCCGTACGCTCACACTAACCTGCGCCCTCACACGTACGCTCCCCCTAAACCGTTGTCGTACCCTCACCTGGTCCCTAAACCGTCCCCATCCCCTAACCCTAACCCTAGCCCGAACCCTAACACTAACACTTACCCGAAGCCTTCCCCTCACCCGTCCCCTAATCCTAACCCGTACGCTCACACTAACCCGCGCCCTCACACGTACAGTCCCCTTAAACCATAGTCGTACACTCACCTGGACCCTAAACCGTCCCCGTCCCCGTCCCCTAACCCTAGACCGAACCCTAACCCTAAACCTTCCCCGAAGCCTTCCCCTCACCCGTCTCCTATCCTAACAGGTACGCTCACACTAACCCATGCCCTCACACGTACGCTCCCCCTAAGCCGTTGTCGTACCCTCACCTGGACCCTAAATGGTCCCCGTCTCCTAAACCTAACCCTAGCCCTAGCCCGAACCCTAACCCTAGCCCTTCCCCGAAGCCTTCTCCTCACCCGTCCCCTAATCCTAACCCGTACGCTCACACTAACCCGCGCCCTCACACGTACGCTCCCCCTAAACCGTTGTCGTACCCTCACCTGGAACCTAAACCGTCCCCGTCCCCTAAACCTAACCCTAGCCCGAACCCTAATCCTAACACTTCCCCGAAGCCTTCCCCTCACCCGTCCCCTAATCCTAACCCGTACCCTCACACTAACCCGCGCCCTCACACGTACCCTCCCCCTAAAGCGTTGTCGTACACTCACCTCGACCCTAAACCTTCCCCGTCCCCTAACCCTAACCCTAGCCCGAACCCTAACCCTAACCCTTCCCCAAAGCCTTCCCTTCCCCCGTCCCCTAATCCTAACCCGTACCCTCACACTAACACGCGCCCTCACACGTACGCTCCCCCTAAACCGTTGTCATACCCTCACCTGGACCCTAAACCGTCCCTGTCCACTAACCCTAACCCTAGCCCGAACCCTAACCCTAACCCTTCCCCGAGCCTTCCCCTCACACATCACCTAATCCTAACCCGTACGCTCACACTAACCCGCTACCTCACACGTACGCTCCCCCTAAAGCGTTGTCGTACCCTCACCTGGACCCTAAACTGTCCCCGTCCCCTAACCCTAACCCTAGCCCGAACCCTAAACCTAACCCTTCCCCAAAGCCTTCCCCTCACCCGTCCCCTAATCCTAACCTGTACGGTCACACTAACCCACGCCCTCACACGTACGCTTCCCCTAAAATGTTGTCGTACCCTCACCTGGACCCTAAACCGTCCCCGTCCCCTAACCTTAACCCTAGCCCGAAACCTAGCCCTAACCCTTCCCCGAAGCCTTCCCCTCACCCGTCCCCTAATCCTAACACGTACCCTCACACTAACCTTCGCCCTCACACATTCGCTCCCCCTAAACCGTTGTCGTAACCTCACCTGGACCCTAAACCGTCCCCGTCACCTAACCCTAACCCTAGCCCCTACCCTAAACCTAACGCTTCCCCGAAGCCTTCCCCTCACCCGTCCCCTAATCCTAACACATATGCTCACACTAACCCGTGCCCTCACACGTATGCTGCCCCTAAACCGTTGTCGTACCCTCACCTGGACCCTAAAACGTCCCCGTCCCCTAAACCTAACCCTAGCCCGAACCCAAAACCTAACCCTTCCCCGAAGCCTTCCCCTCAACCATCCCCTAATCCTAACCCATACGCTCACACTAACCCACGCCCTCACACGTATGCTCCCCCTAAACCGTTGTCTCATCCTCACCTGGACCGTAAACCGTCCCCGTCCCCTAACCCTAACCCTGGCCCGAACCCTAAACCTAACCCTTCCCCGAAGCCTTCCTCTCACCCGTCCCCTAATCTTAACCCGTACGCTCACACTAATCCGCGCCCTCACTCGTAGCCTCCCCCTAAAGCGTTGTCGTACCCTCACCTGGACCCTAAACCGTCCCCGTCCCCTAACCCTAAACCTAGCCCGAACCCTAACCCTAACCCTTCCCCGAAGCCTTCCCCTCACCCTTCCCCTAATCCTATCCCGTACGCTCACACTAACCCACGTCCTCACACGTACCCTCCCCCTAAAGCGTTGTCGTACCCTTACCTGGACCCTAAACCTTCCCCGTCCCCTAACCCTAACCCTAGCCCGAACACTAACCCTAACACTTCCCCAAAACCTTCCCCTCACCCGTCCCATAATCCTAACCCGTACGCTCACACTAACCCACGCCCTCACACGTACCCTCCCCCTAAAGCGCTGTCGTACCCTCAACTGGACCCTAAACCGTCCCCGTCCCCTAAGCCTAACCCTAGCCCGAACCCTAACCCTAACACTTCCCCGAAGCCTTCCCCTCACCCGTCCCCTAATTCTAAACCGTACGCTCACACTAACCCACGCCCTCACACGTACGCTCCCCCTAAACCGTTGTCATACCCTCACCAGGACCATATACCGTCCCCGTCCCCTAGCCCTAAGCTTAGCCAGAACCCTAACCCTAACCCTTCCCCGAAGCCTTCCCCTCACCCGTCCCCTAATCCTAACCCGTACGCTCACAATAACCCACACCCTCACACGTACCCTCCTCCTAAAGCGTTGTCGTACACTCATCTGGACCATAAACCATCCCCGTAACCTAACCTTAACCCTAGCTCGAACCCTAACCCTAACAATTCCCCGAAGACTGCCCCTCAACCGTCCCCTAATCCTAAACCATACGCTCACACTAACCCACGCCCTCACACGTATGCTCCCCCTAAACTGTTGTCGTAACCTCACCTGGACCTAAACCGTCCCTGTCCCCTAACCCTAACCCTAGCCCGAACCCTAACCCTAACCCTTCCCCGAAGCCTTCCCCTCACCCATCCCCTAATCCTAACCCGTACGCTCACACTAACCTGCGCCCTCACACGTACGCTCCGCCTAAACCGTTGTCGTAACCTGAGCTGGTCCCTAAACCGTCCCCGTCCCCTAACCCTAACCCTAGCCCGTACCCTAAACCTTACGCTTCCCCAAATCCTTCCCCTCACCCGTCCCCTAATCCTAACACATATGCTCACACTAACCCGTGCCCTCACACGTACGCTGCCCCTAAACCGTTGTCGTACCCTCACCTGGACCCTAAAACGTCCCCGTCCCCTAACCCTAACCCTAGCCCGAACCCTAACCCTAACCCTTCCCCGAAGCCTTCCCCTCACCCTTCCCCTAATCCTATCCCGTACGCTCACACTAACCCACGTCCTCACACGTACCCTCCCCCTAAACCGTTGTCATACCCTCACCAGGACCCTAAACCGTCCCCATCCCCTAGCCCTAAGCTTAGTCAGAACCCTAACCCTAACCCTTCCCCGAAGCATTCCCCTCACCCGTTCCCTAATCCTAACCCGTACGCTCACAGTAACCCATGCCCTCACACGTACTCTCCCCCTAAACTGTTGTCGTAACCTCACCTGGACCCTAAACCGTCCCCATCCCCTAACCCTAACCCTAGCCCGTACCCTAACCCTAACCCTTCCCCGAAGCCTTCCCCTCTCCCGTCCCCTAGTCCGAACCCGTACGCTCACACTAACCTGCGCCCTCACAGGTACCCTCCCCCTAAAGCGTTGTCGTACCTTCACCTTGACCCTAAACCGTCCACGTCCCCTAACCCTAACCCTAGCCCTAACCCTAAACCTAACACTTCCCCGAAGCCTTCCCCTCAACCGTCCCCTAATCCTAACCCGTACGCTCACACTAACACGCACCCTCACATGTACCCTCCTCCTAAAGCGTTGTCGTACCCTCATCTGGACCCTAAACCATCCCCGTACCCTAACCTTAAACCTAGCTCGAACCCTAACCCTAACCATTCCCCGAAGCCTGCCCCTCACCCGTCCCCTAATCCTAAACCATACGCTCACACTAACCCACGCCCTCACACGTACTCTCCCCCTAAACTGTTGTCGTAAACTCACCTGGACCTAAACCGTCCCTGTCCCCTAACCCTAACCCTAGCCCGAACCCTAACCCTAACCCTTCCCCGAAGCCTTCCCCTCAACCGTCCCCTAATCCTAACCCGTACGCTCACACTAACCTGCGTCCTCACACGTACGCTCCGCCTAAACCGTTGTCGTACACTCACCTGGTCCCTAAACCGTCCCCGTCCCATAAACCTAACCCTAGCCCGAACCCTAACACTAACCCTTCCCTGAATCCTTCCCCTCACCCGTCCCCTAATCCTAACCCACACGCTCACACTAACCCGCGCCCTCACACGTATCCTCCCCGTAAACCGTTGTCGTAACCTCACCTGGACCCTAAACCGTCCCCGTCCCCGTGCCCTAACCCTAGCTCGAACCCTAACCCTAACCCTTCCCCGAAGCCTTCCCCTCACCCGTCCCCTAATCCTAACCCGTACGCTCACACTAACCCACGCCCTCACACGTACGCTCCCCCTAAACCGTTGTCGTACCCTAACCTGGACACAAAATGATCCCCGTCCCCTAAACCTAACCCTAGCCCTAGCCCGAACCCTAACCCTAACCGTTCCCCGAAGCCCTCCCCTCAACCGTCCCCTAATCCTAACCCGTACACTCACAGTAACCCACGCCCTCACACGTACGCTCCCCCTAAACCGTTGTTGTACCCTCACCTGGACCCTAAACCGTCCCCGTCCCCTAACCCTAACCCTAGCCCGAACCCTAACCCTAACCCTTCCCTGAAGCCTTCCCCTCACCCGTCCCCTAATCCTAACCCGTACGCTCACACTAACCCACGCCCTCACACGTACGCTTCCCCTAAAATGTTGTCGTACCCTCACCTGGACCCTAAACCGTCCCCGTCCCCTAACCCTAACCCTAGCCTGAACCCTAACCCTAACCCTTCCCCGAAGCCTTCCCCTCACCCGTCCCCTAATCCTAAAACGTACCCTTACACTAACCCGCGCCCTCACACGTACCCTCCCCCTAAAGCGTTGTCGTACCTCACCTGGACCCTAAACCTTTCCCGTCCCCTAATCCTAACCCTAGCCAGAAACCTAACCCTAACACTTCCCCGAAGCCTTCCCCTCACCCGTGCCCTAATGCTAAACTTTACGCTCACACTAACCCACGCCCTCACACGTACCCTCCCCCTAAAGCGCTGTCGTACCCTCAACTGGACCCTAAACCGTCCCCATCCCCTAACCCTAACCCTAGCCCGAACCCTAACCCTAACCCTTCCCCGAAGCCTTCCCCTCACCCGTCCCCTAAACCTAACCCGTAAGCTCACACTAACCCGTGCCCTCACACGTACGCTCCCCCTTAACCATTGTCGTACCCTCACCTGGGCCCTAAACCGTCCCCGTCCCCTAACCCTAACCCTAGCCCGAACCCTAACCCTAACCCTTCCCCGAAGCCTTCCCCTCACCCGTCCCCTAATCCTAACCCGTACGCTCACACTAACCCGCGCCCTCACACGTACGCTCCCCCTAAACTGTTGTCGTGCCCTCACCTGGACCCTAAACCGTCCCCGTCCCCAAACCCTAACCCTAGCCCGAACCCTAACCCTAACCCTTCCCCGAAGCCTTCCCGTCACCCGTCCCCTAATCCTAACCCGTACGCTCACACTAAACCGCGCCCTCACACGTACGCTCCCCCTAAACCGTTGTCATACCCTCACCTGGACCATAAACCGTCCCCGTCACCTAACCCTAACCCTAGCCCGAACACTAACCCTAACCCTTCAACAAAGCCTTCCCCTAACCTGTCCCCTAATCCTAACCGGTACGCTCACACTAACCGGCGCCCTCACACGAACGCTCCCCCTAAACGGTTGTCGTACACTCACCTGGGCCCTAAACCGTCCCCGTCCCCTAAACCTAACCCTAGCCCGAACCCTAACTCTAACCCTTCCCCGAAGCCTTCGCTTCACCCGTCCCCTAAAACTAACCCGTAAGCTCACACTACCCCGCGCCCTCACACGTATGCTCCCCCTAAACCATTGTCGTACACTCAACTGGACCCTAAACCGCCCCCGTCCCCTAACCTGAACCCTAGCCCGAACCCTATCCCTAACCGTTCCCCGAAGCCTTCCCCTGACCCGTCCCCTAATCCTAACCCGTACGCTCACAATAACCCATGCCCTCACACGTACGCTCCCCCTAAACTTTGTCGTACCCTCACCGGGACCCTAAACCGTCTCTGTCCCCTAACCCTAACCCTAGCCCGAACCCTAACCCTAACCCTTCCCCGAAGCCTTCCCCTCACCCGTCCCCTAATCCTAACCCGTACGCTCACACTAACCCACGCCCTCACACGTACGCTCCCCCTAAACCACTGTCGTACCCTCACCTGGACCCTAAACCGTCCCCGTTCCCTAACCCTAACCCTAGCCCGAACCCTAACCCTAACAATTCCCCAAAGGGTTCCCTTAACCCGTACCCTAATCCTAACCCGTACGCTCACACTAACCCACGCCCTCACACGTACGCTCCCCCTAAATCGTTGTCGTAAACTCACCTGGACCGTAAAGCGTCCCCGTCCCGTAACCCTAACCCTAGCCCGAACCCTAACCCTAACCCTTCCCCGAAGCCTTCCCCTCACTCGTCCCCTAATCCTTAGCCGTACGCTCACACTAACCCACGCCCTCACACGTACGCTCCCCCTAAATCGTTGTCGTACACTCACCTGGACCCTAAAGCGTCCCCGTCCCGTAACCCTAACCCTAGCCCGAACCCTAACCCTAACCCTTGCCCGAAGCCTTCCCCTCACCCGTCCCCTAATCCTAACCCGTACGCTCACACTAAACAGCCCGCTCACACGTACGCTTCCCCTAAACCGTTGTGGTACCCTCACCTGGACCCTAAACCGTCCCCATCCCCTAACACTAACCCTACCCAAACCCTAACCCTAACCCGTCCCCGAAGCCTTCCCCTCACCCGTCCCCTAATCCTAACCCGTACGCTCACACTAACCCACGCCCTCACACGTACGCTCTCCCTAAACCGTTGTCGTACACTCACCTGGACCCTAAACCGTCCCCGTCCCGTAACCCTAACCCTAGCCCGAACCCTAACCCTAACCATTCCCCGAAGCCTTCCCCTAACCCGTCCCCTAATCCTAACCAGTAGGCTCACACTAACCCGCGCCCTCACACGTACGCTCACCCTAAAGCATTGTCGTACCCTCACCTGGACCCTAAACCCTCCCCATCACCTAACCGTAACCCTAGTCCGAACCCTATCCCTAACCCTTCCCCGAACACATCCCCTCACCCGTCCCCTAATCCTAACCCGTACGCTTACACTAACCCGCGCCCTCACACTTACGCTCCCCCTAAACCATTATCGTGCCCTCACCTGGACCCTAAACCGTCCCCATCCCCTAACCCTAACCCTAGCCCGAACCTTAACCCTAACCATTCCCCGAAACCTTCCCCTCACCCGTCCCTTTATCCTAACCCGTACGCTCACACTAACCCACGGCTTCACACGTATGCTCCTCCTAAACCGTTGTCGTACCCTCACCTGTACCCTAAACAGTCCCCGTCCCCTAACTCTAACCCTAGCCCGAACCCTAACCCTAAACCTTCCCCGAAGCCTTCCCCTCACCCGTCCCCTAATCCTAACCCGTACGCTCACACTATCCAGTCCGCTCACACGTTCGCTGCCCCTAAACCGTTGTCGTACCCACACCTGGACCCTAAACGGTCCCCATCCCCTAACCTTAACCCTAGCCCAGACCCTAACCCTAAACCTTCCCCGAAGCCTTCCCCTCACCCGTCCCCTAATCCTAACCCGTACGCTCACACTTACCCGCGCCCTCACACGTACGCTCCCCCTAAACAGTTTTCGTACCCTCACCTGGACCCTAAACCGTCCCCGTCCCCTAACCCTAACCCTAGCCCGAACCCTAACCCTAACCCTTCCCCGAAGCCTTCCCCTCACCCGTCCCCTAATGGTAGCCCGTACGCTCACACTAACCCGTGCCCTAACACGTACGCTCCCCCTCAACCGTTGTCGTACCCTCACCTGGACCCTAAAGTGTCCCTGTCCCCTAACCCTAACCCTAGCCCGAACCCTAACCCTAACCCTTGCCCGAAGCCTTCCCCTCACCCGTCCCCTAATCCTAACCCGTACGCTCACACTAAACAGCCCGCTCACACGTACGCTGCCCCTAAACCGTTGTGGTACCCTCACCTGGACCCTAAACCGTCCCCATCCCCTAACACTAACCCTACCCAAACCCTAACCCTAACCCGTCCCCGAAGCCTTCCCCTCACCCGTCCCCTAATCCTAACCCGTACGCTCAAATTAACCCGCGCCCTCACACGTACGCTCCCCCTAAACCGATGTCGTACCTTCATCTTGACCCGAAACCGTCCCCGTCCCCTAACCCTAACCCTAGCCCGAACCCTAAACTTAACACTTCCCCGAAGCCTTCCCCTCACCCGTCTCCTAATCCTAACCCGAACGGTCACACTAACCCGCGCCCTCACACGCACGCTCCACCTAAACCGCTGTCGTACCCTCAACTGGACCCGAAACCGTCCCCAACCCCTAACCCTAACCCTAGCCCGAACCCTAACCCTAACACTTCCCCGAAGCCTTCCCCTCACCCGTTCCCTAAACCTAACCCGTAAGCTCACACTAACCCGTGCCCTCACACGTACGCTCCCCATAAACCATTGTCGTACCCTCACCTGGGCCCTAAACCGTCCCCGTCCCCTAACCCTAACCCTAACCAGAACCCTATCCCTAACCCTTCCCCGAAGCCTTCCCCTCACCCGTCCCCTAATCCTAACCCGTTCGCTCACACTAACACGCGCCCTCACACGTACGCTCCCCATAAACCGTTGTCGTACCCTCACCTGGACCCTAAACCATCCCCGTCCCTTAACCCTAACCCTAGACCGAACCCTAACCCTAAACCTTCCCCGAAGCCTTCCCCTCACCCGTCCCCTAATCCTAACCCGTACGCTCACACTAACCCACGCCCTCACACGTACGCTCCCCCTAAACCGCTGTCGTACCCTCAATTGGACCCGAAACCATCCCCGTCCCCTAACCTTAACCCTAGCCCGAACACTAACCCTAACCCTTCCCCGAAGCCTTCCCCTCACCCGTCCCCTAATCCTAACCCGTACGCTCACACTAACCCATGCCCTCACAAGTGAAAAATGGATAAAGAAGTTGTGGTACTTACGTACAATGCAATATCACTCAGCAATGAAATCTATGTCATCAGGCCCGTAGCAGCATAATGAGTGGATTCAGGTATGATGATTCTAACTGAAATAAGTCACACAGAAAAAGAAACATCATAAGATATCACTAATACACGGAATGTAAACTTGGCTACACAGGAACTGGATTACAAATCAGAACAGGGTCTCAAATTTAGAAAACCAACTTATGCTTGCTTAAGCGAAAAGGTGAGTTGGGGTGCTGCATAAAACCAGAGATTGAAATGAGCACAGATAAAGTTCCTTAAGCCAAATATGGAATAGACAAGAACTACTCCTTGCTCAACGAAATGGACTCAACACCCCATATTAAACGCCTAAGAATGTACCTGACTAGTAAGTAACTTAAAACCTATGGATTGCTTTGTCTCTGAAAGAGAATCAAGCGTGTGTACAGGGGCATAAACGCAGCAGTGAAAGGATTGGAGAGGTTTGGTGAGCAAATGAAGACCCTTTGAAGTCATATTGCATGGTACCCATTCCACGGGTCTCAACTCTCCAGGTTTAAGGGATTCTTCCTTCAGCTAAAACATAAATGTTGAACCCAGAGTATGTTCAACCGTGTGATTGGGAGACGTGTTCAATATGTCTCAGTTCTCGTCCCCTGGTACTCGGGTGCAACATTCCAGACGCTTTACTAACACTCTCCTGACTTGGAAAGTCAGTGCCTTTAACCTCCTGTTTGGCCCATTTGCAATTTCTGCGGAATATGAACAGGAATAGGGAGAACCAATGAGAGACTAGCTGGAGGTGTCTGGACGGGCAAATTTAACTCTCATTTCCCACCAGGAAGAGGAATTAACCAAAGGCTCAGCGTGCCGTGCCGGAACCAGATTAGGGCCTGAAGCAATCCTGCGGTGTTGCGGCCAGCTCACAAGAAAGCGAGTTGAAGAAAGGAGCTCAGGGGCACTGTAATTCACAAACCTGCAGAGTTATAAATGACAGCTATCGTCCAAAAATATACTGAAGTAAGGCTGCCAAGAGTACTTGAAAGCGGGGCAGAATTGCAGGAAACCGATTTCAGGAGGTAGACTGGAATTGCATTTAAAGCATAGGAAAAGAGGCAGAACGTCCACAATGATGCACTTGGACAAAAAAGGCGTATGCGTTTTTTCCTGAATATATTCAGGAAAAAACGCATACGCCCTTTTTGGCCAACCAAGCAAGCTTGCAAAGGAAATCTGCACTACAATGAAGTCTCACTTCCCCACGGTCAAAAGGGTCATCTGAAAAAAGTGTAAAATCCAGAAAGGCAGGACAGGCCATGGAGAACTGGGAGCCTTGTTATGCTGATGGGCGGGATGTAAATTGCCAACAGCCACTAGGGAGAGGTGTATGGTGTTTCCTGAAACATCTAAAAAACAAAGCAACAGAGCCTAGGGCACTTCCACTTATGGAACTATAGCTTAGGGAAATTAAAATAAAACAGACACATCCACCCCAAAGATTGGGATGGCTCTGTTTACAAGAACCTCATTTACGGTTATGGTTCAATATCGCAGAAAATGAAAAATGAATAAAGAAGTTGTGGTACTTACGTACAATGCAATATCACTCAGCAATGAAATCTATGTCATCAGGCCCATAGCAGCATAATGAGTGGGTTCAGGTATGATGATTCTAACTGAAATAAGTCACACAGAAAAAGAAACATCATAAGATACCACTAATACACGGAATGTAAACTTGGGTACACAGGAACTGGATTACAAAACAGAACAGGGTCTCAAATTTAGAAAACCAAGTTATGCTTGCTTAAGGGGATAGGTGAGTTGGGGTGCTGCATCAAACCTGAGATTGAAATGAGCACAGATAAAGTTCCTTAAGCCAAATATGGAATAGACAAGAGCTACTCCTTGCTCAACGAAATGGACTCAACACCTCATATTAAACGCCTAAGAATGTACCTGACTAGTAAGTATCTTAAAACCTATGGATTGCTATGTCTCTGAAAGAAAATCATGCGTGTGTTCAGGGGCATAAACGCAGCAGTGATAGGATTGGAGAGGTTCGGTGAGCAAATGAAGACCCCTTGAAGTCATATTGCATGGTACCCATTCCACGGGTCTCAACTCTCCAGGTTTAAGGGATTCTGCCTTCAGCTAAAACATGCATGTGGAACCCAGAGTATGATCAACCGTGTGATCGGGAGACGTGTTCCAATATGTCTCAGTTCTCGT
This sequence comes from Leucopleurus acutus, assembly GCF_964270905.1. Lineage (NCBI taxonomy): Eukaryota > Metazoa > Chordata > Mammalia > Artiodactyla > Delphinidae > Leucopleurus > Leucopleurus acutus. The sequence goes on from NW_028138964.1 coordinate 167,880, forward strand.
GCCCTGGTACTCGGGTGCAACATTCCAGACGCTTTACTAACACTCTCCCGAGTTGGAGAGTCAGTGCCTTTAACCTCCTGTTTGGCCCAGTTTGCAATTTCTGCGGAAGATGAACAGGAATAGGGAGAACCAATGAGAGACTAGCTGGAGGTGTCTGGACGGTCAAATTTAACTCTCATTTCCCACCAGGAAGAGGAATTAACCAAAGGCTCAGCGTGCGGTGCCGGAACCTGATTAGGGCCTGAAGCAATCCAGCGGTGTTGCGGCCACCACAGAAGAAAGCGAGTTGAAGAAAGGAGCTCAGGGGCACTGTAATTCAAAAACCTGCAGAGTTATAAATGACAGCTATCGTCCAAAAATATACTGAAGTAAGGCTGCCAAGAGGACTTGAAAGCGGGGCAGAATTGCAGGAAACCGATTTCAGGAGGTAGACTGGAATTGCATTTAAAGCATAGGAAATGAGGCAGAACGTCCACAATGATGCACTTGGCCAAAAAGTGTGTATGCGTTTTTTCCTGAATATATACAAGAAAAAACGCATACGCACTTTTTGGCCAACCAAGCAAGCTTGCAAAGGAAATCTGCACTACAATGAAGTGTCACTTCCCCCCTCTCAAAAGAGCCACCTGAAAAATGTGTAAAATCCAGAAAGGCAGGACAGGCCATGGAGAACTGGGAGCCTTGTTATGCTGATGGGCGAGATATAAATTGCCAAGAGTCAGTCGGAAGAAGTGTATGGTGCTTTCTGAAACATATAAAAAACAAAGCAACGGAGCCTAGGGCACTTCCACTTATGGTCCTATAGCTTAGGGAAATTAAAATCAAAAAGACACAGCCACCCCAAAGTTTGGGACGGCTCTGTTTACAAAAACCTCGTTTACGGTACAAGTTCAATATCGCAGAAAGTGAAAAATGGATAAAGAAGTTGTGGTACTTACGTACAATGCAATATCACTCAGCAATGAAATCTATGTCATCAGGCCCGTAGCAGCATAATGAGTGGATTCAGGTATGATGATTCTAACTGAAATAAGTCACACAGATAAAGAAACATCATAAGATATCACTAATACACGGAATGTAAACTTGGCTACACAGGACCTGGATTACAAAACAGAACAGGGTCTCAAATTTAGAAAACCTACTTATGCTTGCTTAAGGAGAAAGGTGAGTTGGGGTGCTGCATCAAACCTGAGATTGAAATGAGCACAGATAAAGTTCCTTAAGCCAAATATGGAATAGACAAGAACTACTCCTTGCTCAACGAAATGGACTCAACACCTCATATTAAACGCCTAAGAATGTACCTGACTAGTAAGTATCTTAAAACCTATGGATTGCTATGTCTCTGAAAGAAAATCATGCGTGTGTTCAGGGGCATAAACGCAGCAGTGATAGGATTGGAGAGGTTCGGTGAGCAAATGAAGACCCCTTGAAGTTATATTGCATGGTACCCATTCCACGGGTCTCAACTCTCCAGGTTTAAGGGATTCTGCCTTCAGCTAAAACATGCATGTGGATCCAGAGTATGATCAACCATATGATCGGGAGACGTGTTCCAATATGTCTCAGTTCTCGTCCTCTGGTACTCGGGTGCAACATTCCCGACGCTTTACTAACACTCTCCCGACTTTTAGAGTCAGTGCCTTTAACCTCCTGTTTGGCCCAGTTTGCAATTTCTGCGGAAGATGAACAGGAATAGGGAGAACCAATGAGAGACTAGCTGGAGGTGTCTGGACGGGCAAATTTAACTCTCATTTCCCACCAGGAAGAGGAATTAACCAAAGGCTCAGCGTGCCTTGCCGGAACCAGATTAGGGCCTGAAGCAATCCTGCGGTGTTGCGGCCAGCTCACAAGAAAGCGAGTTGAAGAAAGGAGCTCAGGGGCACTGTAATTCACAAACCTGCAGAGTTATAAATGACAGCTATCGTCCAAAAATATACTGAAGTAAGGCTGCCAAGAGGACTTGAAAGCGGGGCAGAATTGCAGGAAACCGATTTCAGGAGGTAGACTGGAATTGCATTTAAAGCATAGTAAAAGAGGCAGAACGTCGACAATGAGGCACATGGCCAAAAAGGGCGTATGCGTTTTTTCCTGAATATATTCAGGAAAAAACGCATACGCCCTTTTTGGCCAACCAAGCAAGCTCGCAAAGGAAATCTGCACTACAATGAAGTCTCACTTCCCCCCAGTCAAAAGGGACATCTGAAAAAAGTGTAAAATCCAGAAAGGCAGGACAGGCCATGGAGAACTGGGAGCCTTGTTATGCTGATGGGCGGGATGTCAATTGCCAACAGCCACTCGGGAGAAGTGTATGGTGTTTCCTAAAACATCTAAAAAACAAAGCAGCGGAGCATAGGGCACTTCCACTTATGGTCCTATAGCTTACGGAAATTAAAATCAAAAAGACACAGCCACCCCAAAGTTTGGGATGGCTCTGTTTACAAGATCCTCGTTTACAGTACAAGTTCAATATCGCAGAAAGTGAAAAATAGATAAAGAAGTTGTGGTACTTACGTACAATGCAATATCACTCAGCAATGAAATCTATGTCATCAGGCCCGTAGCAGCATAATGAGTGGATTCAGGTATGATGATTCTAACTGAAATAAGTCACACAGAAAAAGAAACATCATAAGATATCACTAATACACGGAATGTAAACTTGGCTACACAGGAACTGGATTACAAAACAGAACAGGGCCTTAAATTTAGAAAACCAACTTATGCTTGCTTAAGGGGAAAGGTGAGTTGGGGTGCTGCCTAAAACCAGAGATTGAAATGAGCACAGATAAAGTTCCTTAAGCCAAATATGGAATAGACAAGAGCTACTCCTTGCTCAACAAAATGGACTCAACACCCCATATTAAACGCCTAAGAATGTACCTGACTAGTAAGTATCTTAAAACCTATGGATTGCTATGTCTCTGAAAGAGAATGAAGCGTGTGTACAGGGGCATAAACGCAGCAGTGATAGGATTGGAGAGGTTCGGTGAGCAAATGAAGACCCTTTGAAGTCATATTGCATGGTACCCATTCCACGGGTCTCAACTCTCCAGGTTTAAGGGATTCTTCCTTCAGCTAAAACATGCATGTGGAACCCAGAGCATGATCAACCGTGTGATCGGGAGACGTGTTCCAATATATCTCAGTTCTCGTTCCCTGGTACTCGGGTGCAACATTCCAGACGCTTTACTAACACTCTCCCGACTTGGAGAGTCAGTGCCTTTAACCTCCTGTTTGGCCCAGTTTGCAATTTCTGCAGAAGATGAACAGGAATAGGGAGAACCAATGAGAGACTAGCTGGAGGTGTCTGGACGGGCAAATTTAACTCTCATTTCCCACCAGGAAGAGGAATTAACCAAAGGCTCAGCGTGCGGTGCCGGAACCAGATTAGGGCCTGAAGCAATCCTGCGGTGTTGCGGCCAGCTCACAAGAAAGCGAGTTGAAGAAAGGAGCTCAGGGGCACTGTAATTCACAAACCTGCAGAGTTATAAATGACAGCTATCGTCCAAAAATATACTGAAGTAAGGCTGCCAACAGAACTTGAATGCGGGGCAGAATTGCAGGAAACCGATTTCAGGAGGTAGACTGGAATTGCATTTAAAGCATAGGAAAAGAGCAGAACGTCCACAATGATGCATTTGGCCAAAAAGGGCGTATGCGTTTTTTCCTGAATATATTCAGGGAAAAAACGCATACGCCCTTTTTGGCCAACCAAGCAAGCTCGCAAAGGAAATCTGCACTACAATGAAGTCTCACTTCCCCCCGGTCAAAAGGGCCATGTGAAAAATGTGTAAAATCCAGAAAGGCAGGACAGGCCATGGAGAACTGGGAGCCTTGTTATGCTGATGGGCAGGATGTAAATTGCCAACAGCCACTCAGGAGAAGTGTATGGTGTTTCCTGAAACATCTAAAAAACAAAGCAACAGAGCCTAGGGCACTTCAACTTATGGTCCTATAGCTTAGGGAAATTCAAATCAAAAAGACACAGCCACCCCAAAATTTGGGATGAATCTGTTTACAAGAACCTGGTTTACGGTACAAGCTAAATATCGCAGAAAGTGAAAAATGGATAAAGAAGTTGTGGTACTTACGTACAATGCAATATCACTCAGCAATGAAATCTATGTCATCAGGCCCGTAGCAGCATAATGAGTGGATTCAGGTATGATGATTCTAACTGAAATAAGTCACACAGAAAAAGAAACATCATAAGATATCACTAATACACGGAATGTAAATTTGGCTACACAGGAACTGGATTACAAAACAGAACAGGGTCTCAAATTTAGAAAACCAAATTATGCTTGCTCAAGTGGAAAGGTGAGTTGGGGTGCTGCATAAAACCAGAGATTGAAATGAGCACAGATAAAGTTCCTTAAGCCAAATATGGAATAGACAAGAGCTACTCCTTGCTCAACAAAATGTACTCAACACCCCATATTAAACGCCTAAGAATGTACCTGACTAGTAAGTATCTTAAAACCTATGGATTGCTATGTCTCTGAAAGAGAATCAAGCGTGAGTACAGGGGCATAAACGCAGCAGTGATAGGATTGGAGAGGTTCGGTGAGCAAATGAAGACCCTTTGAAGTCATATTGCATGGTACCCATTCCACGGGTCTCAACTCTCCAGGTTTAAGGGATTCTTCCTTCAGCTAAAACATGCATGTGGAACCCAGAGTATGATCAACCGTGTGATCGGGAGACGTGTTCCAATATATCTCAGTTCTCGTCCCCTGGTATTCGGGTGCAACATTCCAGACGCTTTACTAACACTCTCCCGACTTGGAGAGTCAGTGCCTTTAACCTCCTGTTTGGCCCAGTTTGCAATTTCTGCGGAAGATGAACAGGAAATGGGAGAACCAATGAGAGACTAGCTGGAGGTGTCTGGACGGGCAAATTTAACTCTCATTCCCACCAGGAAGAGGAATTATCCAAAGGCTCAGCGTGCGGTGCTGGAACCAGATTAGGGCCTGAAGCAATCCTGCGGTGTTGCGGCCAGCTCACAAGAAAGCGAGTTGAAGAAAGGAGCTCAGGGGCACTGTAATTCACAAACCTGCAGAGTTATAAATGACAGCTATCGTCCAAAAATATACTGAAGTAAGGCTTCCAACAGAACTTGAATGCGGGGCAGAATTGCAGGAAACCGATTTCAGGAGGTAGACTGCAATTGCATTTAAAGCATAGGAAAAGAGCAGAACGTCCACAATGATGCATTTGGCCAAAAAGGGCGTATGCGTTTTTTCCTGAATATATTCAGGGAAAAAACGCATACGCCCTTTTTGGCCAACCAAGCAAGCTCTCAAAGGAAATCTGCACTACAATGAAGTCTCACTTCCCCCGGTCAAAAGGGCCATCTGAAAAATGTGTAAAATCCAGAAAGGCAGGACAGGCCATGGAGAACTGGGAGCCTTGTTATGCTGATGGGCGGGATGTAAATTGCCAACAGCCACTCGGGAGAAGTGTATGGTGTTTCCTGAAACATCTAAAAAACAAAGCAACAGAGCCTAGGGCATTTCCACTTATGGTCCTATAGCTTAGGGAAATTCAAATCAAAAAGACACAGCCACCCCACAATTTGGGATGAATCTGTTTACAAGAACCTGGTTTACGGTACAAGCTAAATATCGCAGAAAGTGAAAAATGGATAAAGAAGTTGTGGTACTTACGTACAATGCAATATCACTCAGCAATGAAATCTATGTCATCAGGCCCTTAGCAGCATAATGAGTGGATTCAGGTATGATGATTCTAACTGAAATAAGTCACACAGAAAAAGAAACATCATAAGATATCACTAATACACGGAATGTAAACTTGGCTACAGAGGAACTGGATTACAAATCAGAACAGGGTCTCAAATTTAGAAAACCAACTTATGCTTGCTTAAGCGAAAAGGTGAGTTGGGGTGCTGCATCAAAGCAGAGATTGAAATGAGCACAGATAAAGTTCCTTAAGCCAAATATGGAATAGACAAGAGCTACTCCTTGCTCAACGAAATGGACTCAACACACCATATTAAACGCCTAAGAATGTACCTGACTAGTAAGTATCTTAAAACCTATGGATTGCTATGTCTCTGAAAGAGAATGAAGCGTGTGTACAGGGGCATAAACGCAGCAGTGATAGGATTGGAGAGGTTCGGTGAGCAAATGAAGACCCGTTGAAGTCATATTGCATGGTACCCATTCCAGGGGTCTCAACTCTCCAGGTTTAAGGGATTCTTCCTTCAGCTTAAACATGCATGTGGAACCCAGAGTATGATCAACCATGTGATCGATAGACGTGTTCCAATATGTCTCAGTTCTCGTCCCCTGGTACTCGGGTGCAACATTCCAGACGCTTTACTAACACTCTCCCGACTTGGAGAGTCAGTGCCTTTAACCTCCACTTTGGTCCAGTTTGCAATTTCTGCGGAAGATGAACAGGAATAGTGAGAACCGATGAGAGACTAGCTGGAGGTTTCTGGACGGGCAAATTTAACTCTCATTTCCCACAAGGAAGAGGAATTAACCAAAGGCTCAGTGTGCCGTGCCGGAACCAGATTAGGGCCTGAAGCAATCCTGCGGTGTTGCGGCCAGCTCACAAGAAAGCGAGTTGAAAAAAGGAGCTCAGGGGCACTGTAATTCACAAACTTGCAGAGTTATAAATGACAGCTATCATCCAAAAATATACTGAAGTAAGGCTGCCAAGAGGATTTGAAAGCGGGGCAGAATTGCAGGACACCGATTTCAGGAGGTAGACTGGAATTGCATTTAAAGCATAGGAAAAGAGGCAGAACGTCGACAATGAGACACTTGGCCAAAAGGGGCGTATGCGTTTTTTCCTGAATATATTCAGGAAAAAACGCATACGCCCCTTTTGGCCAACCAAGCAAGCTTGCAAAGGAAATCTGCACTACAATGAAGTCTCACTTCCCCCCAGTCAAAAGGGCCATCTGAAAAAAGTGTAAAATCCAGAAAGGCAGGCCAGGCCATGGAGAACTGGGAGCCTTGTTATGCTGATGGGGGGGATGTAAATTGCCAACAGCCACTGGGGAGAAGTGTATGGTGTTTCCTGAAACATCTAAAAAACAAAGCAACAGAGCCTAGGGCACTTCCACTTATGGTCCTATAGCTTAGGGAAATTAAAATCAAAAAGACACAGCCACCCCAAAGTTTGGGACGGCTCTGTTTACAAGAACCTCGTTTACAGGCCAAGTTCAATATTGCAGAAAGCGAAAAATGTATAAAGAAGTTGTGGTATTTACGTACAATGCAATATGACTCATCAATGAAATCTATGTCATCAGGCCCGTAGCAGCATAATGAGTGGATTCAGGTATGATGATTCTAACTGAAATAAGTCACACAGAAAAAGAAACATCATAAGATATCACTAATACACGGAATGTAAACTTGGCTACACAGGAACTGGATTACAAAACAGAACAGGGTCTCAAATTTAGAAAACCAACTTATGCTTGCTTAAGGGGAAAGGTGAGTTGTGGTGCTGCCTAAAACCAGAGATTGAAATGAGCACAGATAAAGTTCCTTAAGCCAAATATGGAATAGACAAGAGCTACTCCTTACTCAACGAAATGGACTCAACACACCATATTAAACGCCTAAGAATGTACCTGACTAGTAAGTAACTTAAAACCTATGGATTGCTATGTCTCTGAAAGAGAATCAAGCGTGTGTACAGGGGCATAAATGCAGCAGTGATAGGATTGGAGAGGTTCGGTGAGCAAATGAAGACCCGTTGAAGTCATATTGCATGGTACCCATTCCAGGGGTCTCAAATCTCCAGGTTTAAGGGATTCTTCCTTCAGCTTAAACATGCATGTGGAACCCAGAGTATGATCAACCATGTGATCGGTAGACGTGTTCCAATATGTCTCAGTTCTCGTCCCCTGGTACTCGGGTGCAACATTCCAGACGCTTTACTAACACTCTCCCGACTTGGAGAGTCAGTGCCTTTAACCTCCACTTTGGTCCAGTTTGCAATTTCTGCGGAAGATGAACAGGAATAGTGAGAACCGATGAGAGACTAGCTGGAGGTTTCTGGACGGGCAAATTTAACTCTCATTTCCCACAAGGAAGAGGAATTAACCAAAGGCTCAGTGTGCCGTGCCGGAACCAGATTAGGGCCTGAAGCAATCCTGCGGTGTGGCGGCCAGCTCACAAGAAAGCGAGTTGAAAAAAGGAGCTCAGGGGCACTGTAATTCACAAACTTGCAGAGTTATAAATGACAGCTATCGTCCAAAAATATACTGAAGTAAGGCTGCCAAGAGGATTTGAAAGCGGGGCAGAATTGCAGGACACCGATTTCAGGAGGTAGACTGGAATTGCATTTAAAGCATAGGAAAAGAGGCAGAACGTCGACAATGAGACACTTGGCCAAAAGGGGCGTATGCGTTTTTTCCTGAATATATTCAGGAAAAAACACATACGCCCTTTTTGGCCAACCAAGCAAGCTTCCAAAGGAAATCTGCACTACAATGAAGTCTCACTTCCCCCCGGTCAAAAGGGCCATCTGAAAAAAGTGTAAAATCCAGAAAGGCAGGACAGGCCATGGAGAACTGGGACCTTGTTATGCTGATGGGGGGGGATGTAAATTGCCAACAGCCACTGGGGAGAAGTGTATGGTGTTTCCTGAAACATCTAAAAAACAAAGCAACAGAGCCTAGGGCACTTCCACTTATGGTCCTATAGCTTAGGGAAATTAAAATCAAAAAGACACAGCCACCCCAAAGTTTGGGACGGCTCTGTTTACAAGAACCTCGTTTACAGGACAAGTTCAATATTGCAGAAAGCGAAAAATGTATAAAGAAGTTGTGGTACTTACGTACAATGCAATATGACTCATCAATGAAATCTATGTCATCAGGCCCGTAGCAGCATAATGAGTGGATTCAGGTATGATGATTCTAACTGAAATAAGTCACACAGAAAAAGAAACATCATAAGATATCACTAATACACGGAATGTAAACTTGGCTACACAGGAACTGGATTACAAAACAGAACAGGGTCTCAAATTTAGAAAACCAACTTATGCTTGCTTAAGGGGAAAGGTGAGTTGTGGTGCTGCCTAAAACCAGAGATTGAAATGAGCACAGATAAAGTTCCTTAAGCCAAATATGGAATAGACAAGAGCTACTCCTTACTCAACGAAATGGACTCAACACACCATATTAAACGCCTAAGAATGTACCTGACTAGTAAGTAACTTAAAACCTATGGATTGCTATGTCTCTGAAAGAGAATCAAGCGTGTGTACAGGGGCATAAACGCAGCAGTGATAGGATTGGAGAGGTTCGGTGAGCAAATGAAGACCCTTTGAAGTCATATTGCATGGTACCCATTCCACGGGTCTCAACTCTCCAGGTTTAAGGGATTCTTCCTTCAGCTAAAACATGCATGTGGAACCCAGAGTATGATCAACCGTGTGATCGGGAGACGTGTTCCAATATATCTCAGTTCTCGTCCCCTGGTACTCGAGTGCAACATTCCAGACACTTTACTAACACTCTCCCGACTTGGAGAGTCAGTGCCTTTAATCTCCTGTTTGGCCCATTTGCAATTTCTGTGGAAGATGAACACGAATAGGGAGAACCAATGAGAGACTAGCTGGAGGTGTCTGGACGGGCAAATTTAACTCTCATTCCCACCAGGAAGAGGAATTAAACAAAGGCTCAGCTTGCAGTGCCGGAACCAGATTAGGGCCTGAAGCATTCCTGCGGTGTTGCGGCCAGCTCACAAGAAAGCGAGTTGAAGAAAGGAGCTCAGGGGCACTGTAATTCACAAACCTGCAGAGTTATAAATGACAGCTATCGTCCAAAAATATACTGAAGTAAGGCTGCCAACAGAACTTGAATGTGGGGCAGAATTGCGGGAAACCGATTTCAGGAGGTAGACTGCAATTGCATTTAAAGCATAGGAAAAGAGGCAGAACGTCGACAATGAGACACTTGGCCAAAAGGGGCGTATGCGTTTTTTCCTGAATATATTCAGGAAAAAACGCATACGCCCTTTTTGGCCAACCAAGCAAGCTTCCAAAGGAAATCTGCACTACAATGAAGTCTCACTTCACCCCGGTCAAAAGGGCCATCTGAAAAAAGTGTAAAATCCAGAAAGGCAGGACAGGCCATGGAGAACTGGGACCTTGTTATGCTGATGGGGGGGATGTAAATTGCCAACAGCCACTGGGGAGAAGTGTATGGTGTTTCCTGAAACATCTAAAAAACAAAGCAACAGAGCCTAGGGCACTTCCACTTATGGTCCTATAGCTTAGGGAAATTAAAATCAAAAAGACACAGCCACCCCAAAGTTTGGGACGGCTCTGTTTACAAGAACCTCGTTTACAGGACAAGTTCAATATCGCAGAAAGCAAAAAATGGATAAAGAAGTTGTGGTACTTACGTACAATGCAATATCACTCATCAATGAAATCTATGTCATCAGGCCCGTAGCAGCATAATGAGTGGATTCAGGTATGATGATTCTAACTGAAATAAGTCACACAGAAAAAGAAACATCATAAGATATCACTAATACACGGAATGTAAACTTGGCTACACAGGAACTGGATTACAAAACAGAACAGGGTCTCAAATTTAGAAAACCAACTTATGCTTGCTTAAGGAGAAAGGTGAGTTGGGGTGCTGCATAAAACCAGAGATTGAAATGAGCACAGATAAAGTTCCTTAAGCCAAATATGGAATTGACAAGAGCTACTCCTTGCTCAACGAAATGGACTCAACACCCCATATTAAACGCCTAAGAATGTACCTGACTAGTAAGTATCTTAAAACCTATGGATTGCTATGTCTCTGAAAGAGAATCAAGCGTGTGTACAGGGGCATAAACGCAGCAGTGATAGGATTGGAGAGGTTCGGTGAGCAAATGAAGACCCTTTGAAGTCATATTGCATGGTACCCATTCCACGGGTCTCAACTCTCCAGGTTTAAGGGATTCTTCCTTCAGCTAAAACATGCATGTGGAACCCAGAGTATGATCAACCATGTGATTGGGAGACGTGTTCCAATATGTCTCATTTCTCATCCTCTGGTACTCGGGTGCAACATTCCAGACACTTTACTAACACTCTCCCGACTTGGAGAGTCAGTGCCTTTAACCTCCTGTTTGGCCCAGTTTGCAATTTCTGCAGAAGATGAACAGGAATAGGGAGAACCAATGAGAGCCTAGCTGGAGGTGTCTGGACAGGCAAATTTAACTCTCATTTCCCACCAGGAAGAGGAATTAACCAAAGGCTCAGCGTGCCATGCTGGAACCAGATTAGGGCCTGAAGCAAATCTGCGGTGTTGCAGCCAGCTCACAAGAAAGTGAGTTGAAGAAAGGAGCTCAGGGGCACTGTAATTCACAAACCTGCAGAGTTATAAATGACAGCTATCGTCCAAAAATATACTGAAGTAAGGCTGCCAAGAGGACTTGAAAGCGGGGCAGAATTGCGGGAAACCGATTTCAGGAGGTAGACTGAAATTGCATTTAAAGCATAGGAAAAGAGGCAGAACGTCCACAATGATGCACTTGGCCAAAAAGGGCGTATGCGTTTTTTCCTGAATATATATGAATATATATGAGTGGATTTAGGTATGATGATTCTAAATGAAATAAGTCACACAGAAAAAGAAACATGATAAGATATCACTAATACACGGAATGTGAACTTGGCTACACATGAACTTAATTACAAAACAGAACAGGGTCTCAAGTTTAGAAAACCAACTTATGCTTGCTTAAGGGGGAAGGTGAGTTGGGGTGCTGCCTAAAACCAGAGTTTGACATTAGCACAGATACTGTTCCATAAGCCAAATATGTAATAGACAAGACCTACCCCTTGCTCAACAAAATGGACTCAACAATGAGGTATCACCTCACAGCTGATAGAATGGGCATCATCAGAAAATCTACAAACAAAAAATGCTGGAAAGGGTGTGGAGAAAAGGAACCCTTTTCCACTATTGTTGGGAATATAAATTGATACAGTCACTGGAGAACAATATGGAGTTCTTAAGAAACTAACAATAGAATTACCATATGATACAGTAATCCCAGTACTGGACATATACCTAGACAAAACCATAAATCAAAAAGAGACATTCACTGCAATGTTCATTGCATCACTATTTACAATATCGAGGTAATGGAAGCAACCTAAATGCCCACAGACAGACGAATGCATAAAGCTGTGGTACATATATAAAATGGAATATTACTAAGCCATGAAAAGGAATGAAATTGGGTCATTTGTAGAGACGTCGATGGGTCTAGAATCTGTCATACAGAGTGAAGTAAGTCAGAAAGAGAAAAACAAATCTTGTATATTCATGCATATATGTGGAACCTAGAAAAACTGTACAGATTAACCATTTTGCAAGGCATAAATAGAGCAACAGATGTAGACAACAAATGTATGGACAACAAGGGGGGAAAGCTGTTGGGGGGGTGGTGGTGGGAGGAGTTGAGAGACTGGGATTGGCATGTATACATTTATATGTATAAAATAGATAACCAATAAGAACCTGCTGTATAAAAATATAAAATAAAATTCAAAATTGAAAAGAAATAAAATTTAAAAAATAAAACGGAAAAAACAATTATTCCCTTCACATACATGTATTTATATGAATAAATTATTTCCATGCTTATATCTGTAAATACAAAAAAGAGGAATAAAATCTACCTTGAACCAAAAATGAAAAAGAGAAAAAAAACACAGAACCCACCAGTTCCACAGAGGAAAACCGTATCAGGGCACTTGCTCCAGTTGTAAACAATTCTGAAGTTGGTCAGTGGTGGGGAATCGTCTCCCATTCAGCCAGCAGCCCCCACGCAACAAGCGTCCTCATTGCAAAGCTGGGGCACCGTGCCGAGGCATCTGTGAGTAAACGTGAGTTGAGCCCCAGGCCACTTGCTGCTGAACTATTCCCACCCATCCCAGGTAAAACACCTGAATATATACAAGGACTTGAAAGCCTAGAGGAAGGGCCATAGAGCCACACGAGTGACAGCATGCCGGCCGACTTGGTGCCTGCAGGCCAGCCAGGATGGTCCTGGCCCTGGGTGCTCTTCTGGAAGATTTCCATTTCCCTGCCTGAGATACCCGTCCTGTCCCTGCCCCCACTGCTTTTTTCCTTCCTCACCTCTGCCCAGGGAGAAATTCCAGCAGCAGGTATGGGTGACACATCCTCTTCTTTAGCAGGTGGCAGCCTGGAAACTGCTGCAGAAAGTCCAGCAGAGCCCCACTCACACTGGGCCACCCACAAAGCCGTGGCCTCTCACTCCCTCCCACCAGCCCAGCCCCGAGACTGCTGACAGGGCAGAGAAAATGGCGTCAGGCACGGCTGCAGGGGCTCTTGCTGCCTGGAGTGGTATTTATATTGATCTCAACCCAGGCACACCTGGGGAGGGCTGGCTGGCATGGTAAGGCTGCCCAGCTCAGCCAATCATCACCCCTCAGGGGCTCACAGTTGCAGAAAATGGAACTTGCTGAACCGGCCAGGTCCAAGGAACAGGTGTGGGCTCCTGAGAGTCAGGATAGACAAGGGGCTGCAGCTTTGGCTTGTTTTCTAATCATTTTATCTGGCCCATGAGTGGGAGACAACTTCAAGAAAACCCTCTCCTAATGAGAGGAACGCAGGAGTCAGGGAGAGGAGGGGTGGGTGGTGGTTGGAGACAGAGGCCTGGTGCCCTGGGTGCAGTGGAAGTCTCTGGAAGACCAGGTGGAGGGAGGCCGCACAGAGTGATGCCCAGGGTCACAGACCTGTCGCAGCTGCTGTTTGTTAGTTCAAGTCCTGCTCTGAGGTGCTCTGTGTCAGCTCTGAGCGACAGGTGAGCTGGGGGTGCTCTGCAATGAGGGCTATGTGCACGGTTCCTGTGTGCCCAGCCCTGCCACGGTACCTGCAAGGGTAGCTCTGTATCCTGGGAGGGGCCTGACCACGAGAGCCCCGTGGGCTGGGGTGGGGGGTGGGGTACCTGCCCAGGTGAGCTCCATATTCTGGGATTGGTCTGACCACGAGAGCCCCATGGGCTGCTGGGGACCTGGTAAAGGATGTCAGGACAGTCAGTGAAGCCACCGAGGATATACCTCCAGTTGCTCCTAATTCCTACACCCTGCTGGTCATTCTACCAACCACCAGGACATGGTATTCTGTATTAGTCTTCAATGATGCCTTCTTTTGTATTCCATTAGTCCCAGAGTCACAAGAAATTTTGGCTTGTGAGTGGCAGGACTCAACATACAACTAAAACAATACTTCCGGGCCGTCTTGCCCCAAGGGTGCAAAAATTCCCACACTATCTTTGGGGAAACCTTAGCTAAAGACCTAAAAGTTCTACCTCTGGAAAAGGAAACCCTCCTTCAGTACTCAGACGACATTCTGATTGCCAGCCCTACTAAGGAGGCCTCTGAACTACCAAGCCAATAAAGGATAGAAGTTGTCCAAGAAAAAGCTCAAATATCACAGACTGCGGTGACCTGCCTGGGCTTCATTCTCACAGAAGGTCGGAGAAGCCCATCCCAGGAAAGGGAAGAAACCATTTTCGGCCTTACCCCTTTCTAAAACTAGAAGACAGCTTAGGGGTTCCTGGGGAGGCCAGGGTTTGCTGCTTCTGGATCCCTAACTACAGTCTACTAGCTGGGCCTCTATATGAAACACTGAAAGGAAAAGATGATGATCCTTTTGAATAGAATCCAGAAGTGGCCTTTCAAGAATGGAAAGAGCAGTCAATTCAGACCCTTGCCCTGGAACTCCCTAATTTGGCTAAACCCTTTGACCTTTACATTCCCGGTGAAAGGTGAATCGCCATTGGAGAATTAGTGCAAAAACTGGGACCACTTGAAATGGAACAATGCAAGAATGCCATCCAGGTAGGATAAACTACGGTCACCAAGGGGCTTGGCCCACTGCCGCATCTGGCCAAGATACTGGCGGTATCTAAAAACCTGGAAATCAGCAGCCAAAAAGGCCACCTCCCTCCTAAGGGAAAAGGACCCCACGTGGTGATCCTAACCACCAACCATGCCCTGAAGTTGCAGGGTTTGCTCCGTGGGCACACCAACCTCGAGTGCGGAGGCCCTCCAACTCCAACATCCAGAGAGATAACCGGGGGCAACAGGGCACCATGACGACTCGTGTGAACATCACTTGACCTGGAGTTTCTCTCATAAAACAACAAGAGTGTGTCCCAAAAGAGTAGACTACTGCTTGCAGGACTTACTGCACCCAGAGGGGAGCTAATAATCTTGGCGGGGGAACCGTATATCACACTGTCACCATAGAAAAGCCTACAGACACCGTGATGATGGTGGCCAATAAGACTGGCTGGACTCCTGTTTACTTCAAAAGGCTGTTGACTCAGTGGCCATCATGGTCCTTGATCACCACTGACCCTGGACTGCCTGGGAGTTGAGCGGGCAGGGCTCTGACACCTGGTGCTGTTTGTACGTTAATTCAGGGGCCTAATTGAAGAAAGCACAGACTACTGTTCAGAGCATCTAGGCTGGCAGAAACGGTCAGCCTAAGGTGGCCGAACAAATGTGGGACGGGGTGAAACCGGCCCCCACAGCGTCTCTGCACATCTCTTTCCTGGACCCTTAAAGGTCATTAGAATCTATAACGCTTCCAATGCTGGTGCTCAGGTGGACGAGCAGGGAGGCAGGGGGCCTGGGGACAATCAACGTCACCTGGAGGCTGCTGGGGAGAAGCTCTGACCCTCGCCCCTTGGTATGAGGGCTCCCAACTCAGCACTCAGCAGTTACAGAAGAAGGGTCTGCACCCTCAGCACTCCAAGAATGAGGAACGGGACAAAAGGCAGAGGAGGGGTTTGTCCCCAGCAAAGCCCATTAAAAATCCCTGGGAGATAAAAATAGAATCTGGGCAATAAAGTCAAGTCTAACCTTTCTTATCCTTTGTGCTTTGTCTAATTTCATGTGCTCCTAGGGTCCCGCATGCAGAGGTTCCACACCCGGCACTTCAGACCAGATTTCCTAGTGCAGAATGGCTGGGTCGACACCTCAGCTCCTGGGGCCCAGTGCAGACTCCGCGATATAGAGCCTGAGCTGCAGCCAACCCGGCCCTCGAGAGCTCCGCCCCCTCCCTCCCACTGACTCTGACAGGATCTCTACACAGCAGCCCAGCCCACAGCCCACGGGGTAGTGCATGCTCTCACCTCTCCATTCTCTGATCAAAATATAAAGTTTCCTTTGCTTGTGAACCAAACTCAGTCTCGATCTGTTGGCCCCAATGACACTGCGCAGGGGGACACTTGTTGGGGTCCACTCTGGAGGATCAGTAACAGAAATTGAGACTATTGTAACCTCAATGAACAGATGTGTGAGCCAAACTGTAGTTAACATAGAACAGAGTATAAGGCTCGGGTAAAATAAGATGTTTCTAACGCTTCCATTGGCTATTTCCATCACTTTATTATAAGCAAGTTCAGTGAAAAGGTTTGTCTTATTTGTCAGGTCAATATTAGAGAAACGAAGTGATTTCTTTCCAAGGATGTACATCTAATAATCTTGGTTAAAGCTTCAATCTTGTTTTAAATGCTTTTCCATTGAAAATGATACCTCTCTTTCAGCTCCCCCATTTCTGAGAAGTATAAAATCTTATAATTTATTATTACCAAAGGGGAAAGATGGGAGGAGGGATAAATTAACAGTTTGGGATTAACACATACACACTGCTATGTATAAAATAGATCATCAACAAGGAACTACTGTATAGCACAGGGAACTACACTCAACATTTTGCAATAACCTATAAGGGGAAATAATCTGAAAAAGAATAGATATTTTTATTGACATCATCTATCAATGACAGTTAAAGTGTAACCTAGGGGAAGCTGGTGGTGAGTGCTTCTGACCCTGAAGACTTCAATCATCTAAAGTTTGGACTCTGCCTACTTCCCAAGGCCCTTAATGAACATATGTGTAGCCGTAGCTTAAAAAATTCCCCAGTTTGGGTTTCGGGGAGACACTGATTTTGAAAAAGCCCTGGTGTTCTCCTTACATGAATGGGACTCTTCCTACTGCTAAAACATGTCTGTCACACCCAGAGGATGGTATACCGTCTGATCGGGAAGAGTTTGGAAAAGGCATCTCATCTCCTCATCTCCTGGTGCTCGGGTTCACCCATCCAGCGTCTTTACTAACAGTCTCCCCACTTGGAGATGGCAGCACTGTCAACATCCTGTTGCGTACAGTTTGGAATTTGTCCAGAGGATGAAGCGGAAGGATGAGGAACAATGAGAGACAAGTCCTAGGTGTTCAGACAGGCACATGTCACTCTAATTTCCAATCAGGAAGACGAATTGACCAAAGGCTAGGGTTGCCCATGGAAACAGTATAGGGCTTGAGGAAATCCCGCTGCTTTGTGGCCAGTTCCCATAAACACAAGTTGAACAATGGAACTCAGGGGCAGTAAAATTCACGAAACTGCAGAGTTGAAAATATCCATCACTGAAAAATGTCTTGAGGAAAGTCAGAGAAAAGGACTTGTAAGCAAGGGAGAATGGCAGGAAAGGGATTTGAGGAGGTAGAAAGGACTCGCCATTAAGCACAAGAAAAGGAGCTGAACATTGCCAACATTGCAGTTGGCCAAAAAGGGTGTATGCGTTTTTTTCTGTATATATTCAAGAAAAGGGCATACACTTTTTTAGCCAACCAAACAGGTGGGCACTGGAAGTCAATACTACAAGAGATATCACTTCGCATCAGTCAGAAGAGCCATCCTCATAAAGTGTAAACAACAAAAATGCAGGACAGGGCAAGGAGAAGAGGGAGCCCTGTGAGACTTATAGTGGAAATGTATATTGCCAACGGCCATTCTGGAGAAGTGTATTGTGTTTACTAAAGCATCTAAAAAATGAGCTACAGAGCATAGGGCACTTGCACTCATGGGCATATATCTTGGGAAAAACAAAAATCGAGAGGACACAGGCACCCCAATGTTTACCCCCTCTCTGTTTAAAAGATCCTCGACTAGGATATAACTTAAATGTCTCTGGAGAGAAAAAATGGATAGAGATGTGGTACTTAGGTAGAGTGGAATATTATTCAGCCTGGAAATCAATGAAATATGGCCAGTTGTAACAACTCCGGAGGAGTTACGTATGATCATTCTAAGTGACATAATTCAAAAAGAAAAAGACACATATCATAAGATATCACTTAAAGGTGGAATCCAAAATGGCTACACATGAAATAAATTACAAAACAAAAACATAGTCAAATATGTAGAAAACACGCATAAGGCTGCTAAACGGGAAAGGTGGGGAGGGGTGAGGCATCATCCAGGAGGTTGAAATTAGCAAAGATACCATTCCAAATACCAAACTGATAATCAACAAGGCCTACACGGTAGCTAAAAGAACTGCACTCAGCACACTCAAGTCACCGGAAAAGAATATATACGACTGGTAAGAATCTGAAAAAGAATTTACTGATGTCTCTCTGTACGTGAATCAAGTGGATGTACAGCAGCAAGAAACAGAGCTTTGAAAATCAGCTGTAACCAATATAGTAATAAATTGAAAAAAATAAACGACAGAGAGACAGAGAAAACCTCTTACAACTTTTCCTCAGGGCCGGTGATGCAACATGGATTGAACACATCTAGACCCACAGCAGGATGAGACATAAGGCTGGAAACTGTTTGCACTAAGAGAAATGTGAGGTTGGGTGAGGAAATGCACACCCTTTAAAGTAATACTACCTGGTACCCATTCAATGGGTCCCAAATCTGCAGGTTCAAGGGATCTTCCTACAGCTAAAACATGCATGGAAAACCCAGAGGACTGTACACCATGTGATCGGGAGATGTGTCTAAAATGCAGCTCATTTATCCTCTCCTGGTGCTCCTGTTCACCATTCCAGCCACGTTACTTAGAATCTCCCCACTTGGAGAATCAGCACATTTCAACTTCTGTTTCACACATTTTGCAAATTGTGAGGAGGATGAACGGGAAGAGGGGGAACCAATGAGAGAATAGTTGTAGGGGTTCGGACGGGCACATATCACTCTAATTTCCCATTAAGAATAAGAATTGCAAAAAGGCTCAGCCCGCCTCGCCCGAGCCAAAATAGGGCCTGAAGCAATCCTGCGGGTTTGAGGCCAGCTCACAAAAGAGCAACTTAAAAAATGGAGCTCAGGGTCACTGCAATTCACAAACCTGCAGAGTTATAAATGAAAACTAACGTCCAAAAATATGTTGAGGTAAGGCAAAGAAGAGGATCTGAATGCAAGACAGAATTGCAAGAAACAGATTTCAAGAGATAGATTGGACTCATCTTTAAAGCACATGAAAAGCGGCAGATTTTCGACAATGATGCAGTTGGCCCAAAAGGGCGTATGCGTTTTTTCCTGATTATATCCAGGAAAAAACGCATACGCACTTTATGGGCAACGAAGCAAGCAAGCAATGCAAATGTGCACAACAAAGAAGTCTCATTTCCCACTGGTCAAAAGGGCCATCCTAAAAAATTGTAAAAACCAGAAATGCAGGACAGGCCATGGAGAACAGGGAGCCTTTATACGCTGATGGGCAGTGTGTGAACTGCCGAGAGCCACTCTGGAGAAGTGTATGGTGGTTCCTAAATCATCTAAAAAACAGAGCTACAGAGCACAGGACACTTCCAATCATGGGAGTATATCTAGGGAAGTCTAAAAATCAACAAGACACAAGCACACCACAGTTTAGGGCTACTCTGTTTACAAGAACCTCAACTTCAGTACACCTTAAATATCCCAGGAAAGAGAACAATGGATAAAGAAGATGTGGTACTTATGTACAATGGAATATCTCTTCACCATGATATCAATGTAATAAGGCTAGTAGAAGGATAAAGAGTGGATTTAGGTCCGATAATACTACTTGAAGTAAGTCAAACAGAAAAAGAAACATATCATAAGATATCACTTATAGAGGGAGGGTAAATATGGCTGCACAAGAAATGAATTACAGAACAGAACAGTGTCTCACATTTAGAAAACACACTTATTTCAGCTTAAGGGGAAAGGAGAGGTGGGGTGATGCATAAAACCAGAGTTTGAAATTAGCACAGATACCGTTCAATAAACCAAATAGATATTAGACAAGATCTACACCTTGCTCAATGAACTGGCCTCAACACACCCTATACACCGCAGAGAAATATATCTGAGTAATAAGAATCTTAAAACCCATGTATTGATATATCTCCATAAGGGAATCAAGTGTGTGCAGAGCGGCACAAACACAGCAGTGAAAATGAGCTAAACCCCATTATAGAAATAAATTTTAAAAACAAAACGCAGAAACAATGAAAGAGAGAAAAATTCTTACAAAATTCGCTCAGGGGCTGTGATGCAACCTGGATTGACCACATATAAACCCACAGCTGGATAAGACATAAGGCTGGACACTTGGGGCTGAGAGGATTGGTGAGCTTTGGTGAGCAACTGCCAAAAGTTTCATGCAATACTTCATGCTACTCATGCCAAGGGTCCCAACACTCCGGGTTGAAGGGAATCTTCCTACAGCTAAACCATGCTTGGGAAACCCAGCGACTGGTATACCATATGATCGGGAAAGGTTTCTAAAACGCACCTCATTTTTCCTCTCCTGGGGCTCCGGATCGACATTCCAGCCGCTTTACTAAAAATATCCCCACATGGAGAGTCAATGCCTTTAAGTTCTGGTATCGCACAGTCTGCAGTTAGTGCGGAGGATGAATGGGAATAGGGGGAACCAGTGAGAAACTAGATGTAGCGGTTTCAATGGGCACATGTCACTCTAATTTCACATCAGTAAGAAGAATAACCCTAACCCTAACCCTTCCCCGAAGCTTTCCCCTCACCCGTCCCCTAATCCTAACCCGAACGCTCACACTAACCCGCACCCTCACACGTACGCTCCCTCTAAACCATTGGCATACACTCACCTGGACCCTAAACCGTCCCCGTCCCCTAACCCTAACCGTAGCCCGAACCCTAACCCTAACCCTTCCCCGAAGCCTTCCCCTCACCCGTCCCCTAATCCTAACCCGTACGCTCACACTAACCCGCGTGCTCACACGTACGCTCCCCCTCAACCGTTGTCGTAAACTCACCTGGACCCTAAACCGTCCCCATCCCCTAACCCTAACCCTAGCCCGAACCCTGTCTCTAACCCTTCCCCGAAGCCTTCCCCTCACCCGTCCCCTAATCCTAACCCGTACGCTCACATTAACCCGCGCCCTCACACGTACGCTCCCCCTAAACTGCTGTCGTACCATCACATGGACCCTAAACCGTCCCCGTCCCCTAACCCTAACCCTAGCCCGAACCCTAACCCTAACCCTTCCCCGAAGCCTTCCCCTCACCCGTCCCCTAATCCTAACCCGTACGCTCACACTAACCCGCGCCCACACACGTACGCTCCCCCTAAACCGTTGTCGTACCCTCACCTGGAACCTAAACCTTCCCCTTCCCCTAACCCTAACCCTAGCCTGAACCCTAACCCTAACCCTTCCCAAAAGCCTTCCCCTAACCCGTCCCCTAATCCTAACCTGTACGCTCACACTAACCCGCACCCTCACACGTACGCTCCCCCTAAAGCGTTGTCGTACCCTCACCTGGACCCTAAAACGTGCCCGTCCCCTAACCCTAACACTTCCCCGAAGCCTTCCCCTCACTGTCCCCTAATCCTAACCCGTACGCTCACACTAACCCGCGCCCTCACACGTACGCTCCCCCTAAACTGTTGTCGTACACTCACCTGGACCCTAAACCGTCCCCGTCCCCTAACCCTAACCCTAGCCCGAACCCTAACCATAACTCTTCCCCGAAGCCTTCCCCTCACCCGTCCCCTAATCCTAACACGTGCGCTCACACTAACCTGCGCCCTCACACGTACGCTCCCCCTAAAGCTCTGTCGTACCCTCACCTGCACCCTAAACCGTCCCCGTCCCCGTCCCCTAACCCTAGCCTGAACCCTAACCCTAAACCTTCCCCGAAGCCTTCCCCTCACCCGTCCCCTAATCCTAACCCGTACGCTCACAGTAACCTGCGCCCTCACACGTACGCTCCCCCTCAACCGTTGTCGTACCCTCACCTGGACCCTAAACCGTCCCCATCCCCTAACCCTAACGCTAGCCAGAACCCTAACCCTAACCCTTCCCCGAAGCCTTCCCCTCACCGGTCCCATAATCCTAACCCGTACGCTCACACTAACCCACGCCCTCACACTTACGCTCCCCATAAACCGTTGTCGTAACCGAACCTGGACCCTAAACCATCCCCGTCCCCTAACCCTAACCCTAGCCCGAACCCTAACCCTAACCCTTCCCCGAAATCTTCCCCTCACCCGTCCCCTAATCCTAACCCATACGCTCACACTAACCCGCCCCTCACACGTACGCTCCCCCAAAATCGCTGTCGTACCATCACCTGGACCCTAAACCGTCCCCGTCCCCTAACCCTAACCCTAGCCCGAACCCTAACCCTAACCCTTCCCCGAAATCTTCCCCTCACCCGTCCCCTAATCCTAACCCATACCCTCACACTAACCCGCGCCCTCACACATTCGCTCCCCCTAAACCGTTTTTGTACGCTCACCTGGACCCTAAACCGTCCCCTAACCCTAACCCTAACCCTAGCCCGAAACCTAACCCTAACCCTTTCCCGAAGCCTACCCCTCACCCGTCCCCTAATCCTAATCCGTACGCTCACAGTAACCCACGTGCTCACACGTACGCTCCCCCTAAACCGTTGTCGTACCCTCACCTGGACCCTAAACCGTCCCCGTCCCCTAACCCTAACCCTAGCCCGAACCCTGACCCTAACCCTTCCCCGAAGCCTACCCCTCACACGTCCTCTAATCCTAACCCGTACCCTCACACTAACCCGCGCCCTCACACGTACCCTCCCCCAAAAGCGTTGTCGTACCCTCACCTGGACCCTAAACCGTCCCCATCCCCTAACCATAACCCTAGCCCGAACCCTAAACCAAACCTTTCCCCGAAGCCTTCCCCTTACTCGTCCCCTAATCCTAACCCGTACGCTCACACTAACCCGGGCTCTCACACGTACGCTCCTCCTAAACCGCTCCCGTACCCTCAACTGGACCCTAAACCGTCCCCGTCCCCTAACCCTAACCCTAGCCCGAACCCTATCCCTAAACCTTCCCCAAAGCCTTCCCCTCACCCGTCCCCTAATCCTAACCCGTACGCTCACACTAACCCATGCCCTCACACGTACGCTCTCCCTAAACCGTTGTCATACCCTCACCTGGACCCTAAACCGTCCCCGTCCCCTAACCCTAACCCTAGCCCGAACCCTAACCCTAACCCATCCCCGAAGCCTTCCCCTCACCCGTCCCCTAATCCTAACCCCTACGCTCACACTAAACCGCGCCCTCACACGTACCCACCCCCTAAAGCGTTGTCGTACCCTCGCCTGGACCCTAAACCGTCCCCGTCCCCTAAACCTAACCCTACACCGAACCCTAACCGTAACCCTTCCCCGAAGCCTTCCCCTCACCCGTCCCCTAATCCTAACCCGTACGCTCACACTAACCCGCGCCCTCATACATACGCTCCTCCTAAAGCATTGTCGTACCCTTACCTGGACCCTAAACCGTCCCCGTCCGCTAACCCGAACCCTAAACATAACACTTCCCCGAAGCCTTCCCCTCACCCGTCCCCTAATCCTAACCCGTACGCTCACACTAATCCACGCCCTCACACGTACAGTCCCCCTAAACCATTGTCGTACACTCACCTGGACCCTAAACCGTCCCCGTCCCCATCCCCTAACCCTAGACCGAACCCTAACCGTAAACCTTCCCCGAAGCCTTCCCCTCACCCGTCCCCATCCTAACAGGTACGCTCACACTAACCCACGCCCTCACACGTACGCTCCCCCTAAGCCGTTGTCGTACCCTCACCTGGACCCTAAATGGTCCCCGTCCCCTAAACCTAACCCTAGCCCTAGCCCGAACCCTAACCCTAACCCTTTCCCGAAGCCTTCCCCTCACCCGTCCCCTAATCCTAACCCGTACGCTCACACTAACCCGCGCCCTCACACGTACGCTCCCCCTAAACCGTTGTCGTACCCTCACGTGGAACCTAAACCGTCCCCGTCCCCTAACCCTAACCCTAGCTCGAACCCTAACCCTAACACTTCCCCGAAGCCTTCCCCTCACCTGTCCCCTAATCCTAACCCGTACCCTCACACTAACCCGCGCCCTCACACGTACCCTCCCCCTAAAGCGTTGTCGTACACTCACCTCGACCCTAAAACGTCCCCGTCCCCTAACCCTAACCCTAGCCCGAACCCTAACCCTAACCCTTCCCCGAAGCCTTCCCCTCACCCGTACCCTAATCCTAACACGTACCCTCACAGTAACACGCGCCCTCACACGTACGCTCCCCCTAAACCGTTGTCATTACCCTCAACTGGACCCTAAACCGTCCCTGTCCACTATCCCTAACCTTAGCCCGAACCCTAACCCTAACCCTTCCCCGAAGCCTTCCCCTCACACATCCCCTAATCCTAACCCGTATGCTCACACTAACCCGCTACCTCACACGTACGCTCCCCCTAAAGCGTTGTCGTACCCTCACCTGGACCCTAAACCGTCCCCGTCCCCTAACCCTAACCGTAGCCCGAACCCTAACCTTAACCCTTCCCCAAAGCCTTCCCCTCACCCGTACCCTAATCCTAACCCGTACGGTCACACTAACCCACGCCCTCACACGTACGCTTCCCCTAAAATGTTGTCGTACCCACACATGGACCCTAAACCGTCCCCGTCCCCTAACCCTAACCCTAGCCCGAACACTAGCCCTAACCCTTCCCCGAAGCCTTCCCCTCACCCGTCCCCTAATCCTAACACGTACGCTCACACTAACCCGCGCCCTCACACGTACCCTCCCCCTAAAGCGTTGTCGTACCCTCACCTGGACCCTAAATCTTCCCCGTCCCCTAACCCTAACCCTAGCCTGAACACTAACCCTAACACTTCCCCAAAACCTTCCCCTCACCCGTCCCCTAATCCTAACCCGTACGCTCACACTAACCCATGCCCTCACACGTACCCTCCCCCTAAAGCGCTATCGTACCCTCAACTGGACCCTAAACCGTCCCCGTCCCCTAAGCCTAACCCTAGCCCGAACCGTAACCCTAACACTTCCCCGAAGCCTTCCACTCACCCGTCCCCTAATTCTAACCCGTACGCTCACACTAACCCGTGCCCTCACACGTACGCTCCCCCTAAACCGTTGTCATACCCTCACCAGGACCCTAAACCGTCCCCGTCCCCTAGCCCTAAGCTTAGCCAGAACCCTAACCCTAACCCTTCCCCGAAGCCTTCCACTCACCCGTCCCCTAATCCTAACCCGTACGCTCACACTAACCCGCACCCTCACACGTACCCTCCTCCTCAAGCGTTGTCGTACCCTCATCTGGACCCTAAACCATACCCGTACCCTAACCTTAACCCTAGTTCGAACGCTAACCCTAACCATTCCCCGAAGCCTGCCCCTCACCCGTGCCCTAATCCTAACCCGTACGCTCACACTAACCCACGCCCTCACACGTACGCTCCCCCTAAACCGTTGTCGTACCCTCACCTGGACCATAAACCGTCCCCGTCACATAACCCTAACCCTAGCCCGAACCCTAACCCTAACCCTTCAACAAAGCCTTCCCCTAACCTGTCCCCTAATCCTAACACGTACGCTCACACTAACCGGCGCCCTCACATGTACGCTCCCCCTAAACCGTTGTCGTACACTCACCTGGACCCTAAACCGTCCTCGTCCCCTAAACCTAACCCTAGCCCGAACCCTAACCCTAACACTTCCCCGAAGCCTTCGCTTCACCCGTCCCCTAAAACTAATCCGTAAGCTCACACTAACCCGCGCCCTCACACGTACGCTCCCCCTAAACCATTGTCGTACACTCACTTGGACCCTAAACCGCCCCCGTCCACTAACCCGAACCCTAGCCCGAACCCTATCCCTAAACGTTCCCCGAAGCCTTCCCCTGACCCGTCCCCTAATCCTAACCCATACGCTCACACTAACCCATGCCCTCACACGTACGCTCCCCCTAAACCTTTGTCGTACCCTCACCGGGACCCTAAACCGTCCTTGTCCCCTAACCCTAACCCTAGCCCGAACCCTAACCCTAACACTTCCCCGAAGCCTTCCCCTCACCCGTCCCCTAAACCTAACCCGTAAGCTCACACTAACCCGTGCCCTCACACGTACGCTCCCCCTAAACCATTGTCGTACCCTCACCTGAGCCCTAAACCGTCCCCGTCCCCTAACCCTAACCCTAGCCCGAACCCTAACCCTAACCCTTCCCCGAAGACATCCCCTCACCCGTCCCCTAATCCTAACCCGTACGCTCACACTAACCCGCGCCCTCACACGTACGCTCCCCCTAAACCATTATCGTGCCCTCACCTGGACCCTAAACCTTCCCCATCCCCTAACCCTAACCCTAGCCCGAACCTTAACCCTAACCATTCCCCGAAACCTTCCCCTCACCCGTCCCCTAATCCTAACCCGTACGCTCACACTAACCCACGTCTTCACACGTACGCTCCCCCTAAACCGTTGTCGTACCCTCACCTGGACCCTAAACCGTACCCGTCCCCTAACCCTAACCCTAGCCCGAACCCTAACACTAACCCTTCCCCGAAGCCTTCCCCTCACCCGTCCCCTAATCCTAACCCGTACGCTCACACTATCCAGTCCACTCACACGTACGCTGCCCCTAAACCGTTGTCGTACACACACCTGGACCCTAAACGGTCCCCATCCGCTAACCTTAACCCTAGCCCAGACCCTAACCCTAAACCTTCCCCAAAGCCTTCCAGTCACCCGTCCCCTAATCCTAACCCGTACGCTCACACTTACCCGCGCCCTCACACGTACGCTCCCCCTAAACAGTTTTTGTACCCTCACTTGGACCCTAAACCGTCCCCGTCCCCTAACCCTAACCCTAGCCCGAACCCTAACCCTAACCCTTCCCCGAAGCCTTCCCCTCACCCGTCCCCTAATGCTAGCCTGTACGCTCACACTAACCCGCGCCCTAACACGTACGCTCCCCCTAAACCGTTGTCGTACCCTCACCTGGACCCTAAATTGTCCCCGTCCCCTAACCCTAACCCTAGCCCGAACCCTAACCCTAGCCCTTGCCCGAAGCCTTCCCCTCACCCGTCCCCTAATCCTAACCCGTACGCTCACACTAAACAGCCCCCTCACACGTACGCTGCCCCTAAACCGTTGTGGTACCCTCACCTGGACCCTAAACCGTCCCCATCCCCTAACACTAACCCTACCCAAACCCTAAACCTAACCCGTCCCCGAAGCCTTCCCCTCACCCGTCCCCTAATCCTAACCCTTACGCTCAAACTAACCCGCGCCCTCACACGTACGCTCCCCCTAAACCGATGTCGTACCTTCATCTGGACCCGAAACCGTCCCCGTCCCCAAACCCTAACCCTAGCCCGAACCCTAACCCTAACCCTTCCCCGAAGCCTTCCCCTCACCCGTCCCCTAATCTTAACCCGTACGCTCACAGTAACCCGTGCCCTCACACATACGCTCCCCTTAAAACGTTGTCGTACCCTCACCTGGACCCTAAATCGTCCCCGTGCCCGTCCCCTAACCCTAACCCTAGCCCGAACCCAAAACCTAACCCTTCCCCGAAGCCTTCCCCTCACCCGTCCCCTAACCCTAACCCGTACGCTCACACTAACACGCGCCCTCACACGTACGCTCCCCCTAAACCGTTGTCGTAAACTCACCTGTACCCTAAACCGTCCCCGATCCCTAACCCTAACCCTAGCCCGAACCCTAACCCTAACCCTTCCCCGAAGCCTTCCCTTCACCCGTCCCCTAATCCTAACCCGTACGCTCACACTAACCCGCGCCCTCACATGTACGCTCCCCTTAAACCGTTGTCGTACCCTCACATGGACCCTAAACCGGCCCCGTCCCCTAACCCTAACCTTAGCTCGAAACCTTCCACGAAGCCTTCCCCTCATCCGGCCCCTAATCCTAACCCGTACGCTAACACTAACCCACACCCTCACACATTCGCTCCCCCTAAACCGTTGTCCTACCCTCACCTGGACCCGAAACCGTCCCCGTCCCCTAACCCTAAACTTAGCCCGAACCCTAACCCTAACCCTTCCCTGAAGCCTTCCCGTCACCAGTCCACTAATCCTAAACCGTACGCTCACACTAACCCGCACCCTCACACGTACGCTTCCCCTAAACCGTTGTCATACCCTCAGCTGGAACCTAAACCGTCCCCGTCCCCTAGCCCTATGCCTAGCCAGAACCCTAACCCTAACCCTTCCCGGAAGCCTTCACCTCACTCGTCCCCTAATCCTAACCCGTACGCTCACAGTAACCCGTGCCCTCACACATACGCTCCCCCTAAACCGTTGTCGTAACCTCACCTGGACCCTAAACCGTTCCCGTCCCCTAACACTAACCCTAGCCCGAACCCTAAACCTAAACCTTCCCCGAAGCCTTCCGCTCACCCGTCCCCTAATCCTAACCCGTACGCTCACACTAACCCGTGCCCTCACACGTACGCTCCCCCTAAACCGTTGTCGTACCCTCACCTGGACCCTAAACCGTCCCCGTTCCCTAACCCTAACCCTAGCCCGAACCCTAAACCTAACACTTCCCCGAAGCCTTCCCCTCACCCGTCCCCTAATCCTAACCCGTACGCTCACACTAACACGCCCCCTCACACGTACGCTCCCCCTAAACCGTTGTCGTACCCTCACCTGCACCCTAAACCGTCCCCGATCCCTAACCCTAACCCTAGCCCGAACCCTAACCCTAACCCTTCCCCGAAGCCTTCCCCTCACCCGTCCCCTAATCCTAACCCGTACGCTCACACTAACCCGCGCCCTCACATGTACGCTCCCCCTAAACCGTTGTCGTACCCTCACATGGAACCTAAACCGTCCCCTTCCCCTAACCCTAACCCTAGCCCGAACCCTAAACCTAAAACTTCCCCGAAGCCTTCCCCTCACCCGTCCCCTAATCCTAACCCGTACGCTCACACTAACCCGCCCCCTCACACATACGCTCCCCCTAAAATGTTGTCGTACCCTCACCTGGACCCTAAACCGTCCCTGTCCCCTAACCCTAACGCTAGCCCGAACCCTAAACCTAACCCTTCCCCGAAGCCTTCCCCTCACCCATCCCCTAATCCTAACACATACGCTCACACTAACCCGCGCCCTCACACATACGCTCCCCCTAAACCGTTGTCGTATCCTCACCTAGACCGTAAACCTTCGCCGTCCCCTAATCCTAACCCTAGCCCGAAACCTAACCCTAACACTTCCCCGAAGCCTTGCCCTCACCCGTCCCCTAATCCTAAACCTTACGCTCACACTAACCCACGCCCTCACACGTACCCTCCCCCTAAGGCGCTGTCGTACCCTCAACTGGACCCTAAACCGTCCCCGTCCCCTAACCCTAACCCTAGCCCGAACCCTAACCCTAACACTTCCCCGAAGCCTTCCCCTCACCCGTCCCCTAATGCTAACCCGTACGCTCACACTAACCCGCGCCCTCACACGTACGCTTCCCCTAAACCGTTGTCATACCCTCACCTGGAACCTAAACCGTCCCCGTACCCTAGCCCTAAGCCTAGCCAGAACCCTAACCCTAACCCTTCCCCGAAGCCTTCCGCTCACCCGTCCCCTAATCCTAACCTGTACGCTCACACTAACCCACGCCCTCACACGTATGCACCCCTTAAACCCTACTCGTACCCTCACCTGGACCCTAAACCGTCCCTATCCCCTAACCCTAACCCTAGCCAGAACCCTAAACCTAAACCTTCCCCGAAGCCTTCCCCTCACCCGTCCCCTAATCCTAACCCGTACGCTCACACTAACCCGTGCCCTCAAACGTACGCTCCCCCTAAACTGTTGTCGTACCCTCACCTGGACCCTAAACCGTCCCCATCCCCTAACCCTAACCCTAGCCCGAAACCTAACCCTAACACTTCCCCGAAGCCTTCCCCTCACCCGTCCCCTAATCCTAACCCGTACGCTCACACTAACCCGTGCCCTCACACGTACGCTCCCCCTAAACTGTTGTCGTACCCTCACCTGGACCCTAAACCGTCCCCATCCCCTAACCCTAACCCTAGCCCGAACCCTAACCCTAACACTTCCCAGAAGCCTTCCCCTCACCCGTCCCCTAATCCTAACCCGTACGTTCACACTAACCCGCGCCCTCACATGTACGCTCCCCCTAAACCGTTGTCGTACCCTCACCTGGACCCTAAACCGTCCCCGTTCCCTAACCCTAACCCTAGCCCGAACCCTAACCCTAACACTTCCCCGAAGCCTTCCCTTCACCCATCCCCTAATCCTAACCCGTACGCTCACACTAACCCGGGCCCTCACGCGTACGCTCCCCCTAAACCGTTGTCGTACCCTCACCTGGACCCTAAACCATCCCTGTCCCCTAACCCTAACCCTAGCCCGAACCCTAACCCTAAACCTTCCCCGAAGCCTTCCCCTCACCCGTCCCCTAATCCTAACCCGTATGCTCACAGTAACCCGCGCCCACACACGTACGCTCCCCCTAAACCGTTGTGTTACCCTCACCTGGACCCTAAACTGTCCCCGTCCCCTAACCCTAACCCTAGCCCAAACCCTAACCCTAAAACTTCCCCGAAGCCTTCCCCTCACCCGTCCCCTAATCCTAACCCGTACGCACACACTAACCCGCCCCCTCACATGTACACTCCCCCTAAAGCGCTGTCGTACCCTCAACTGGACCCTAAACCGTCCCCGTCCCCTAATCCTAACCCTAGCCCGAACCCTAAACCTAACCCTTCGCCGAAGCCTTCCCCTCACCCGTCCCCTAATCCTAACCCGTACGCTCACACTAACCTGCGCCCTCACACGTATGCTCCCCCTAAACCGTTGTCGTACCCTCACCTGGACCCTAAACCGTCCCCGTCCCCTAACCCTAACCCTAGCCCGAACCCTAACCCTTACACTTCCCCGAAGCCTTCCCCTCACCCGTCCCCTAACCCTAACCCGTACGCTCACACTAACCCGCGCCCTCACACGTATTCTCCCCCTAAACCGTTGTCGTACCCTCACCTGGACCCTAAACCGTCCCCTTCCCCTAACCCTAACCCTAGCCCGAACCCTAACCCTAACACTTCCCCGAAGCTTTCCCCTCACCCGTCCCCTAATCCTAACCCGTACGCTCACACTAACCCGCGCCCTTACATGTACGATCCCCCTAAAGCGTTGTCGTACCCTCACCTGCAACCTAAACTGTCCCTGTCCCCTAACGCTAACCCTAGCCCGAACCCTAACCCTAACCGTTCCCCGAAGCCTTCCCCTCAACCGTCCCCTAATCCTAACCCGTACGCTCACACTAACTCGCGCCCTCACACGTACGCTCCCCCTAAACCGTTGTCGTACCCTCACCAGGACCCTAAATCGTCCCCGTCCCCTAACCATAACCCTAGCCCGAACCCTAACCCTAACCTTTCCACGAAGCCTTCCCCTCACCCGTCCCATAATCCTAACCCGTACGCTCATACTAACCCGCACCCTCACACATTCGCTCCCCCTAAAGCGTTGTCGTACCCTCACCTGGACCCTAAACCGTCCCCGTCCCCTAACCCTAACCCTAGCCCGAACCCTAACCCTAACCCTTCCCCGAAGCCTTCCCCTCACCCGTTCCCTAATCCTAACCCGTACGCTCACAATAACCCGCGCCCTCACACGTACGCTCCCCCTAAACCATTGTCGTACCCTCACCTGGACCCTAAACCGTCCCCGTCCCCTAACCCTAACCCTAGCCCGAACCCTAAACCTAACCCTTCCCCGAAGCCTTCCCCTCACCCGTCCCCTAATCCTAACCCGTACGCTCACACTAACCCGCGCCCGCACACGTACGCTCACCCTAAACTGTTGTCGTACCCTCACCTGGACCTTGAACCGTCCCCGTCCCCTAACCCTAACCCTAGCCCGAACCCTAACCCTAACCCTTCCCCGAAGCCTTCCCCTCACCCGTCCCCTAATCCTAACCCGTACGCTCACACTAACCTGCGCCCTCACACGTACACTCCCCCTAAACCGTTGTCGTACCCTCACCTGGACCCTAAACTGTCCCCGTCCCCTAACCCTAACCCTAGCCCGAACCCTAACCCTAACACTTCCCCGAAGCCTTCCCCTCACCCGTCCCCTAACCCTAACCCGTACGCTCACACTAACCCACGCCCTCACACGTATTCTCCCCCTAAACCGTTGTCGTACCCTCACCTGGACCCTAAACCGTCGCCTTCCCCAACCCTAACCCAAGCCCGAACCCTAACCCTAAACCTTCCCCGAAGCCTTCCCCTCACCCGTCCCCTAATCCTAACCGTACGCTCACACTAACCCGCGCCCTCACATGTACGCTCCCCCTAAAGCGTTGTCGTACCCTCACCTGCAACCTAAACTGTCCCTGTCCCCTAACGCTAACCCTAGCCCAAACCCTAACCCTAACCCTTCCCCGAAGCCTTCCCCTCACCCGTCCCCTAATCCTAAACCGTAGGCTCACACTAACCCGCGCCCTCACACGTACCCTCCTCCTAAAGCGCTGTCTTACTCTCAACTGGACCCTAAACCGTCCCCGTCCCCTAACCCTAACCCTAGCCCGAACCCTAACCCTAACCCTTCCCCGAAGCCTTCCCCTCACCCGTCCCCTAATCCTAACCCGTACGCTCACACTAACCCACGCCCTCACACGTACGCTCCCCCTAAACTGTTGTTGTACCCTCACCTGGACCCTAAACCGTCCCCGTCCCCTAACCCTAACCCTAACCCGAACCCTAAACCTAACCCTTCCCCGAAGCCTTCCCCTCACCCGTCCCCTAACCCTAACCCGTACGCTCACACTAACACGCGCCCTCACACGTATGCTCCCCCTAAACCGTTGTCGTACCCTCACCTGGACCCTAAACCGTCCCCGTCCCCTAACCCTAACCATAGCTCGAACCCTAACCCTAAACCTTCCCCGAAGCCTTCCCCTCACCCGTCCCCTAATCCTAACCCGTACGCTCACACTAACCCGCGCACTCACATTTACGCTCCCCCTAAAATGTTGTCGTACCCTCACCTGGACCCTAAATCGTCCCCGTCCCCTAACCCTAACCCTAACCCGAACCCTAAACCTAACCTTTCCACGAAGCCTTCCCCGCACCCGTCCCATAATCCTAACCCATACGCTCATACTAACCCGCACCCTCACACATTCGCTCCCCCTAAAGCGTTGTCATACCCACACCTGGACCCTAAACCGTCCCCGTCCCCTAACCCTAACCCTAGCCCGAACCCTAACCCTAACCCTTCCCCGAAGCCTTCCCCTCACCCGTCCCCTAATCCTAACCCGTACGCTCATACTAACCCGCGCCCTCACACGTACGCTCCCCCTAAACCATTGTCGTACCCTCACCTGAACCCTAAACCGTCCCCGTCCCATAACCCTAACCCTAGCCAGAACCCTAAACCTAACCCTTCCCCGAAGCCTTCCCCTCACCCGTCCCATAATCGTAACCCGTACGCTCACACTAACCCGCGCCCTCACACGTACGCTCACCCTAAACTGTTGTCGTACCCTCACCTGGACCCTAAACCGTCCCCATCCCCTGACACTAACACTAGCCCGAACCCTAACACTTCACCGAAGCTTTCCCCTCACCCGTCCCCTAATCCTAAACCGTACGCTCACACTAACCCGCACCCTCACACGTACCCTCCCCCTAAAGCGCTGTCGTACCCTCAACTGGACCCTAAACCGTCCCCGTCCCCTAACCCTAACCCTAGCCCGAACCCTAACCCTAACACTTCCCAGAAGGCTTCCCCTCACCCGTCCCCTAATCCTAACCCGTACGCTC
Organism: Leucopleurus acutus; assembly: GCF_964270905.1. Classification (NCBI taxonomy): domain Eukaryota; kingdom Metazoa; phylum Chordata; class Mammalia; order Artiodactyla; family Delphinidae; genus Leucopleurus; species Leucopleurus acutus. The sequence goes on from NW_028138964.1 coordinate 201,820, forward strand.
ACACTAACACATGCCCTCACATGTACGTTCCCCCTAAACCGTTGTCGTACCCTCAACTGGACCCTAAACCGTCCCCGTCCCCTAACCCTAACCCTAGCCCGAACCCTAACCATAACACTTCCCCGAAGCCTTCCCCTCACCCGTCCCCTAATCCTAACCCGTACGCTCACACTATCCCGGGCCCTCACGCGTACGCTACCCTTAAACCGTTGTCGTACCCTCACCTGGACCCTAAACCATCCCTGTCCTCTAACCCTAACCCTAGCCCGAACCCTAACCCTAACCCTTCCCCGAAGCCTTCCCCTCACCCGTCCCCTAATCCTAACCCGTACGCTCACACTAACCCGCGCCCACACACGTACGCTCCCCCTAAACCGTTGTGGTACCCTCACCTGGACCCTAAACCGTCCCCGTCCCCTAACCCTAACCCTAGCCCGAACCCTAACCCTAACCCTTCCCCGAAGCCTTCCCCTCACCCGTCCCCTATCCCTAACCCGTATGCTCACACTAACCCGCACCCTCACACGTGTGCTCCCCCTAAACCGTTGTCGTACCCTCACCGGGACCCTAAACCGTCCCCGTCCCCTAACCCTAACCCTAGCCCGAACCCTAACCCTAACCGTTCCCCGAAGCCTTCCCCTCACCCGTCCCCTAATCCTAACCCGTACGCTCACACTAACCCACGCCGTCACACGTACGCTCCCCCTAAACCGTTGTCGTACCCTAACCTGGACACAAAATGATCCCCGTCCCCTAAACCTAACCCTAGCCCTAGCCCGAACCCTAACTCTAACCCTTCCCCAAAGCCTTCCCCTCACCCGTCCCCTAATCCTAAAGCGTACGCTCACACTAACCCAAGCCCTCACACGTACAGTCCCCCTAAAGCGTTGTCGTACCCTCACCTGGACCCTAAACCGTCCCTGTCCCCTAACCCTAACCGTAGCCCGAACCCTAACCCTAACCGTTCCCCGAAGCCCTCCCCTCAACCGTCCCCTAATCCTAACCCGTACACTCACAGTAACCCACGCCCTCACACGTACGCTCCCCCTAAACCGTTGTTGTACCCTCACCTGGACCCTAAACCGTCCCCGTCCCCTAACCCTAACCCTAGCCCGAACCCTAACCCTAACCCTTCCCTGAAGCCTTCCCCTCACCCGTCCCCTAATCCTAACCCGTACGCTCACACTAACCCACGCCCTCACACGTACGCTTCCCCTAAAATGTTGTCGTACCCTCACCTGGACCCTAAACCGTCCCCGTCCCCTAACCCTAACCCTAGCCTGAACCCTAACCCTAACCCTTCCCCGAAGCCTTCCCCTCACCCGTCCCCTAATCCTAAAACGTACCCTTACACTAACCCACGCCCTCACACGTACCCTCCCCCTAAAGCGTTGTCGTACCTCACCTGGACCCTAAACCTTTCCCGTCCCCTAATCCTAACCCTAGCCAGAAACCTAACCCTAACACTTCCCCGAAGCCTTCCCCTCACCCGTGCCCTAATGCTAAACTTTACGCTCACACTAACCCACGCCCTCACACGTACCCTCCCCCTAAAGCGCTGTCGTACCCTCAACTGGACCCTAAACCGTCCCCATCCCCTAACCCTAACCCTAGCCCGAACCCTAACCCTAACCCTTCCCCGAAGCCTTCCCCTCACCCGTCCCCTAAACCTAACCCGTAAGCTCACACTAACCCGTGCCCTCACACGTACGCTCCCCCTTAACCATTGTCGTACCCTCACCTGGGCCCTAAACCGTCCCCGTCCCCTAACCCTAACCCTAGCCCGAACCCTAACCCTAACCCTTCCCCGAAGCCTTCCCCTCACCCGTCCCCTAATCCTAACCCGTACGCTCACACTAACCCGCGCCCTCACACGTACGCTCCCCCTAAACTGTTGTCGTGCCCTCACCTGGACCCTAAACCGTCCCCGTGCCCAAACCCTAACCCTAGCCCGAACCCTAACCCTAACCCTTCCCCGAAGCCTTCCCGTCACCCGTCCCCTAATCCTAACCCGTACGCTCACACTAACCCGCGCCCTCACACGTACGCTCCCCCTAAACCGTTGTCATACCCTCACCTGGACCATAAACCGTCCCCGTCACCTAACCCTAACCCTAGCCCGAACACTAACCCTAACCCTTCAACAAAGCCTTCCCCTAACCTGTCCCCTAATCCTAACCGGTACGCTCACACTAACCGGCGCCCTCACACGAACGCTCCCCCTAAACCGTTGTCGTACACTCACCTGGGCCCTAAACCGTCCCCGTCCCCTAAACCTAACCCTAGCCCGAACCCTAACCCTAACCCTTCCCCGAAGCCTTCGCTTCACCCGTCCCCTAAAACTAACCCGTAAGCTCACACTACCCCGCGCCCTCACACGTACGCTCCCCCTAAACCATTGTCGTACACTCAACTGGACCCTAAACCGCCCCCGTCCCCTAACCCGAACCCTAGCCCGAACCCTATCCCTAACCGTTCCCCGAAGCCTTCCCCTGACCCGTCCCCTGATCCTAACCCGTACGCTCACAATAACCCATGCCCTCACACGTACGCTCCCCCTAAACTTTGTCGTACCCTCACCGGGACCCTAAACCGTCTCTGTCCCCTAACCCTAACCCTAGCCCGAACCCTAACCCTAACCCTTCCCCGAAGCCTTCCCCTCACCCGTCCCCTAATCCTAACCCGTACGCTCACACTAACCCACGCCCTCACACGTACGCTCCCCCTAAACCACTGTCGTACCCTCACCTGGACCCTAAACCGTCCCCGTTCCCTAACCCTAACCCTAGCCCGAACCCTAACCCTAACAATTCCCCAAAGGGTTCCCCTAACCCGTACCCTAATCCTAACCCGTACGCTCACACTAACCCACGCCCTCACACGTACGCTCCCCCTAAATCGTTGTCGTACACTCACCTGGACCCTAAAGCGTCCCCGTCCCGTAACCCTAACCCTAGCCCGAACCCTAACCCTAACCCTTCCCCGAAGCCTTCCCCTCACTCGTCCCCTAATCCTTAGCCGTACGCTCACACTAACCCACGCCCTCACACGTACGCTCCCCCTAAATCGTTGTCGTACACTCACCTGGACCCTAAAGCGTCCCCGTCCCGTAACCCTAAACCTAGCCCGAACCCTAACCCTAACCCTTGCCCGAAGCCTTCCCCTCACCCGTCCCCTAATCCTAACCCGTACGCTCACACTAAACAGCCCGCTCACACGTACGCTTCCCCTAAACCGTTGTGGTACCCTCACCTGGACCCTAAACCGTCCCCATCCCCTAACACTAACCCTACCCAAACCCTAACCCTAACCCGTCCCCGAAGCCTTCCCCTCACCCGTCCCCTAATCCTAACCCGTACGCTCACACTAACCCACGCCCTCACACGTACGCTCTCCCTAAACCGTTGTCGTACACTCACCTGGACCCTAAACCGTCCCCGTCCCGTAACCCTAACCCTAGCCCGAACCCTAACCCTAACCATTCCCCGAAGCCTTCCCCTAACCCGTCCCCTAATCCTAACCAGTAGGCTCACACTAACCCGCGCCCTCACACGTACGCTCACCCTAAAGCATTGTCGTACCCTCACCTGGACCCTAAACCCTCCCCATCACCTAACCGTTACCCTAGTCCGAACCCTATCCCTAACCCTTCCCCGAACACATCCCCTCACCCGTCCCCTAATCCTAACCCGTACGCTTACACTAACCCGCGCCCTCACACTTACGCTCCCCCTAAACCATTATCGTGCCCTCACCTGGACCCTAAACCGTCCCCATCCCCTAACCCTAACCCTAGCCCGAATCTTAACCCTAACCATTCCCCGAAACCTTCCCCTCACCCGTCCCCTTATCCTAACCCGTACGCTCACACTAACCCACGTCTTCACACGTATGCTCCTCCTAAACCGTTGTCGTACCCTCACCTGTACCCTAAACAGTCCCCGTCCCCTAACTCTAACCCTAGCCCGAACCCTAACCCTAAACCTTCCCCGAAGCCTTCCCCTCACCCGTCCCCTAATCCTAACCCGTACGCTCACACTATCCAGTCCGCTCACACGTTCGCTGCCCCTAAACCGTTGTCGTACCCACACCTGGACCCTAAACGGTCCCCATCCCCTAACCTTAACCCTAGCCCAGACCCTAACCCTAAACCTTCCCCGAAGCCTTCCCCTCACCCGTCCCCTAATCCTAACCCGTACGCTCACACTTACCCGCGCCCTCACACGTACGCTCCCCCTAAACAGTTTTCGTACCCTCACCTGGACCATAAACCGTCCCCGTCCCCTAACCCTAACCCTAGCCCGAACCCTAACCCTAACCCTTCCCCGAAGCCTTCCCCTCACCCGTCCCCTAATGGTAGCCCGTACGCTCACACTAACCCGTGCCCTAACACGTACGCTCCCCCTCAACCGTTGTCGTACCCTCACCTGGACCCTAAAGTGTCCCTGTCCCCTAACCCTAACCCTAGCCCGAACCCTAACCCTAACCCTTGCCCGAAGCCTTCCCCTCACCCGTCCCCTAATCCTAACCCGTACGCTCACACTAAACAGCCCGCTCACACGTACGCTGCCCCTAAACCGTTGTGGTACCCTCACCTGGACCCTAAACCGTCCCCATCCCCTAACACTAACCCTACCCAAACCCTAACCCTAACCCGTCCCCGAAGCCTTCCCCTCACCCGTCCCCTAATCCTAACCCGTACGCTCAAATTAACCCGCGCCCTCACACGTACACTCCCCCTAAACCGATGTCGTACCTTCATCTGGACCCGAAACCGTCCCCGTCCCCTAACCCTAACCCTAGCCCGAACCCTAAACTTAACACTTCCCCGAAGCCTTCCCCTCACCCGTCTCCTAATCCTAACCCGAACGGTCACACTAACCCGCGCCCTCACACGCACGCTCCACCTAAACCGCTGTCGTACCCTCAACTGGACCCGAAACCGTCCCCAACCCCTAACACTAACCCTAGCCCGAACCCTAACCCTAACACTTCCCCGAAGCCTTCCCCTCACCCGTTCCCTAAACCTAACCCGTAAGCTCACACTAACCCGTGCCCTCACACGTACGCTCCCCATAAACCATTGTCGTACCCTCACCTGGGCCCTAAACCGTCCCCGTCCCCTAACCCTAACCCTAACCAGAACCCTATCCCTAACCCTTCCCCGAAGCCTTCCCCTCACCCGTCCCCTAATCCTAACCCGTTCGCTCACACTAACACGCGCCCTCACACGTACGCTCCCCATAAACCATTGTCGTACCCTCACCTGGACCCTAAACCATCCCCGTCCCTTAACCCTAACCCTAGACCGAACCCTAACCCTAAACCTTCCCCGAAGCCTTCCCCTCACCCGTCCCCTAATCCTAACCCGTACGCTCACACTAACTCACGCCCTCACACGTACGCTCCCCCTAAACCGCTGTCGTACCCTCAATTGGACCCGAAACCATCCCCGTCCCCTAACCTTAACCCTAGCCCGAACACTAACCCTAACCCTTCCCCGAAGCCTTCCCCTCACCCGTCCCCTAATCCTAACCCGTACGCTCACACTAACCCATGCCCTCACAAGTGAAAAATGGATAAAGAAGTTGTGGTACTTACGTACAATGCAATATCACTCAGCAATGAAATCTATGTCATCAGGCCCGTAGCAGCATAATGAGTGGATTCAGGTATGATGATTCTAACTGAAATAAGTCACACAGAAAAAGAAACATCATAAGATATCACTAATACACGGAATGTAAACTTGGCTACACAGGAACTGGATTACAAATCAGAACAGGGTCTCAAATTTAGAAAACCAACTTATGCTTGCTTAAGCGAAAAGGTGAGTTGGGGTGCTGCATAAAACCAGAGATTGAAATGAGCACAGATAAAGTTCCTTAAGCCAAATATGGAATAGACAAGAACTACTCCTTGCTCAACGAAATGGACTCAACACCCCATATTAAACGCCTAAGAATGTACCTGACTAGTAAGTAACTTAAAACCTATGGATTGCTTTGTCTCTGAAAGAGAATCAAGCGTGTGTACAGGGGCATAAACGCAGCAGTGAAAGGATTGGAGAGGTTTGGTGAGCAAATGAAGACCCTTTGAAGTCATATTGCATGGTACCCATTCCACGGGTCTCAACTCTCCAGGTTTAAGGGATTCTTCCTTCAGCTAAAACATAAATGTTGAACCCAGAGTATGTTCAACCGTGTGATTGGGAGACGTGTTCAATATGTCTCAGTTCTCGTCCCCTGGTACTCGGGTGCAACATTCCAGACGCTTTACTAACACTCTCCTGACTTGGAAAGTCAGTGCCTTTAACCTCCTGTTTGGCCCATTTGCAATTTCTGCGGAATATGAACAGGAATAGGGAGAACCAATGAGAGACTAGCTGGAGGTGTCTGGACGGGCAAATTTAACTCTCATTTCCCACCAGGAAGAGGAATTAACCAAAGGCTCAGCGTGCCGTGCCGGAACCAGATTAGGGCCTGAAGCAATCCTGCGGTGTTGCGGCCAGCTCACAAGAAAGCGAGTTGAAGAAAGGAGCTCAGGGGCACTGTAATTCACAAACCTGCAGAGTTATAAATGACAGCTATCGTCCAAAAATATACTGAAGTAAGGCTGCCAAGAGTACTTGAAAGCGGGGCAGAATTGCAGGAAACCGATTTCAGGAGGTAGACTGGAATTGCATTTAAAGCATAGGAAAAGAGGCAGAACGTCCACAATGATGCACTTGGACAAAAAAGGCGTATGCGTTTTTTCCTGAATATATTCAGGAAAAAACGCATACGCCCTTTTTGGCCAACCAAGCAAGCTTGCAAAGGAAATCTGCACTACAATGAAGTCTCACTTCCCCACGGTCAAAAGGGTCATCTGAAAAAAGTGTAAAATCCAGAAAGGCAGGACAGGCCATGGAGAACTGGGAGCCTTGTTATGCTGATGGGCGGGATGTAAATTGCCAACAGCCACTAGGGAGAGGTGTATGGTGTTTCCTGAAACATCTAAAAAACAAAGCAACAGAGCCTAGGGCACTTCCACTTATGGAACTATAGCTTAGGGAAATTAAAATAAAACAGACACATCCACCCCAAAGATTGGGATGGCTCTGTTTACAAGAACCTCATTTACGGTTATGGTTCAATATCGCAGAAAATGAAAAATGAATAAAGAAGTTGTGGTACTTACGTACAATGCAATATCACTCAGCAATGAAATCTATGTCATCAGGCCCATAGCAGCATAATGAGTGGGTTCAGGTATGATGATTCTAACTGAAATAAGTCACACAGAAAAAGAAACATCATAAGATACCACTAATACACGGAATGTAAACTTGGGTACACAGGAACTGGATTACAAAACAGAACAGGGTCTCAAATTTAGAAAACCAAGTTATGCTTGCTTAAGGGGATAGGTGAGTTGGGGTGCTGCATCAAACCTGAGATTGAAATGAGCACAGATAAAGTTCCTTAAGCCAAATATGGAATAGACAAGAGCTACTCCTTGCTCAACGAAATGGACTCAACACCTCATATTAAACGCCTAAGAATGTACCTGACTAGTAAGTATCTTAAAACCTATGGATTGCTATGTCTCTGAAAGAAAATCATGCGTGTGTTCAGGGGCATAAACGCAGCAGTGATAGGATTGGAGAGGTTCGGTGAGCAAATGAAGACCCCTTGAAGTCATATTGCATGGTACCCATTCCACGGGTCTCAACTCTCCAGGTTTAAGGGATTCTGCCTTCAGCTAAAACATGCATGTGGAACCCAGAGTATGATCAACCGTGTGATCGGGAGACGTGTTCCAATATGTCTCAGTTCTCGTGCCCTGGTACTCGGGTGCAACATTCCAGACGCTTTACTAACACTCTCCCGAGTTGGAGAGTCAGTGCCTTTAACCTCCTGTTTGGCCCAGTTTGCAATTTCTGCGGAAGATGAACAGGAATAGGGAGAACCAATGAGAGACTAGCTGGAGGTGTCTGGACGGTCAAATTTAACTCTCATTTCCCACCAGGAAGAGGAATTAACCAAAGGCTCAGCGTGCGGTGCCGGAACCTGATTAGGGCCTGAAGCAATCCAGCGGTGTTGCGGCCACCACAGAAGAAAGCGAGTTGAAGAAAGGAGCTCAGGGGCACTGTAATTCAAAAACCTGCAGAGTTATAAATGACAGCTATCGTCCAAAAATATACTGAAGTAAGGCTGCCAAGAGGACTTGAAAGCGGGGCAGAATTGCAGGAAACCGATTTCAGGAGGTAGACTGGAATTGCATTTAAAGCATAGGAAATGAGGCAGAACGTCCACAATGATGCACTTGGCCAAAAAGTGTGTATGCGTTTTTTCCTGAATATATACAAGAAAAAACGCATACGCACTTTTTGGCCAACCAAGCAAGCTTGCAAAGGAAATCTGCACTACAATGAAGTGTCACTTCCCCCCTCTCAAAAGAGCCACCTGAAAAATGTGTAAAATCCAGAAAGGCAGGACAGGCCATGGAGAACTGGGAGCCTTGTTATGCTGATGGGCGAGATATAAATTGCCAAGAGTCAGTCGGAAGAAGTGTATGGTGCTTTCTGAAACATATAAAAAACAAAGCAACGGAGCCTAGGGCACTTCCACTTATGGTCCTATAGCTTAGGGAAATTAAAATCAAAAAGACACAGCCACCCCAAAGTTTGGGATGGCTCTGTTTACAAAAACCTCGTTTACGGTACAAGTTCAATATCGCAGAAAGTGAAAAATGGATAAAGAAGTTGTGGTACTTACGTACAATGCAATATCACTCAGCAATGAAATCTATGTCATCAGGCCCGTAGCAGCATAATGAGTGGATTCAGGTATGATGATTCTAACTGAAATAAGTCACACAGATAAAGAAACATCATAAGATATCACTAATACACGGAATGTAAACTTGGCTACACAGGACCTGGATTACAAAACAGAACAGGGTCTCAAATTTAGAAAACCTACTTATGCTTGCTTAAGGGGATAGGTGAGTTGGGGTGCTGCATCAAACCTGAGATTGAAATGAGCACAGATAAAGTTCCTTAAGCCAAATATGGAATAGACAAGAACTACTCCTTGCTCAACGAAATGGACTCAACACCTCATATTAAACGCCTAAGAATGTACCTGACTAGTAAGTATCTTAAAACCTATGGATTGCTATGTCTCTGAAAGAAAATCATGCGTGTGTTCAGGGGCATAAACGCAGCAGTGATAGGATTGGAGAGGTTCGGTGAGCAAATGAAGACCCCTTGAAGTTATATTGCATGGTACCCATTCCACGGGTCTCAACTCTCCAGGTTTAAGGGATTCTGCCTTCAGCTAAAACATGCATGTGGATCCAGAGTATGATCAACCATATGATCGGGAGACGTGTTCCAATATGTCTCAGTTCTCGTCCTCTGGTACTCGGGTGCAACATTCCCGACGCTTTACTAACACTCTCCCGACTTTTAGAGTCAGTGCCTTTAACCTCCTGTTTGGCCCAGTTTGCAATTTCTGCGGAAGATGAACAGGAATAGGGAGAACCAATGAGAGACTAGCTGGAGGTTTCTGGACGGTCAAATTTAACTCTCATTTCCCACCAGGAAGAGGAATTAACCAAAGGCTCAGCGTGCCTTGCCGGAACCAGATTAGGGCCTGAAGCAATCCTGCGGTGTTGCGGCCAGCTCACAAGAAAGCGAGTTGAAGAAAGGAGCTCAGGGGCACTGTAATTCACAAACCTGCAGAGTTATAAATGACAGCTATCGTCCAAAAATATACTGAAGTAAGGCTGCCAAGAGGACTTGAAAGCGGGGCAGAATTGCAGGAAACCGATTTCAGGAGGTAGACTGGAATTGCATTTAAAGCATAGTAAAAGAGGCAGAACGTCGACAATGAGGCACATGGCCAAAAAGGGCGTATGCGTTTTTTCCTGAATATATTCAGGAAAAAACGCATACGCCCTTTTTGGCCAACCAAGCAAGCTCGCAAAGGAAATCTGCACTACAATGAAGTCTCACTTCCCCCCAGTCAAAAGGGACATCTGAAAAAAGTGTAAAATCCAGAAAGGCAGGACAGGCCATGGAGAACTGGGAGCCTTGTTATGCTGATGGGCGGGATGTCAATTGCCAACAGCCACTCGGGAGAAGTGTATGGTGTTTCCTAAAACATCTAAAAAACAAAGCAGCGGAGCATAGGGCACTTCCACTTATGGTCCTATAGCTTACGGAAATTAAAATCAAAAAGACACAGCCACCCCAAAGTTTGGGATGGCTCTGTTTACAAGATCCTCGTTTACAGTACAAGTTCAATATCGCAGAAAGTGAAAAATAGATAAAGAAGTTGTGGTACTTACGTACAATGCAATATCACTCAGCAATGAAATCTATGTCATCAGGCCCGTAGCAGCATAATGAGTGGATTCAGGTATGATGATTCTAACTGAAATAAGTCACACAGAAAAAGAAACATCATAAGATATCACTAATACACGGAATGTAAACTTGGCTACACAGGAACTGGATTACAAAACAGAACAGGGCCTTAAATTTAGAAAACCAACTTATGCTTGCTTAAGGGGAAAGGTGAGTTGGGGTGCTGCCTAAAACCAGAGATTGAAATGAGCACAGATAAAGTTCCTTAAGCCAAATATGGAATAGACAAGAGCTACTCCTTGCTCAACAAAATGGACTCAACACCCCATATTAAACGCCTAAGAATGTACCTGACTAGTAAGTATCTTAAAACCTATGGATTGCTATGTCTCTGAAAGAGAATGAAGCGTGTGTACAGGGGCATAAACGCAGCAGTGATAGGATTGGAGAGGTTCGGTGAGCAAATGAAGACCCTTTGAAGTCATATTGCATGGTACCCATTCCACGGGTCTCAACTCTCCAGGTTTAAGGGATTCTTCCTTCAGCTAAAACATGCATGTGGAACCCAGAGCATGATCAACCGTGTGATCGGGAGACGTGTTCCAATATATCTCAGTTCTCGTTCCCTGGTACTCGGGTGCAACATTCCAGACGCTTTACTAACACTCTCCCGACTTGGAGAGTCAGTGCCTTTAACCTCCTGTTTGGCCCAGTTTGCAATTTCTGCAGAAGATGAACAGGAATAGGGAGAACCAATGAGAGACTAGCTGGAGGTGTCTGGACGGGCAAATTTAACTCTCATTTCCCACCAGGAAGAGGAATTAACCAAAGGCTCAGCGTGCGGTGCCGGAACCAGATTAGGGCCTGAAGCAATCCTGCGGTGTTGCGGCCAGCTCACAAGAAAGCGAGTTGAAGAAAGGAGCTCAGGGGCACTGTAATTCACAAACCTGCAGAGTTATAAATGACAGCTATCGTCCAAAAATATACTGAAGTAAGGCTGCCAACAGAACTTGAATGCGGGGCAGAATTGCAGGAAACCGATTTCAGGAGGTAGACTGGAATTGCATTTAAAGCATAGGAAAAGAGCAGAACGTCCACAATGATGCATTTGGCCAAAAAGGGCGTATGCGTTTTTTCCTGAATATATTCAGGGAAAAAACGCATACGCCCTTTTTGGCCAACCAAGCAAGCTCGCAAAGGAAATCTGCACTACAATGAAGTCTCACTTCCCCCCGGTCAAAAGGGCCATGTGAAAAATGTGTAAAATCCAGAAAGGCAGGACAGGCCATGGAGAACTGGGAGCCTTGTTATGCTGATGGGCAGGATGTAAATTGCCAACAGCCACTCAGGAGAAGTGTATGGTGTTTCCTGAAACATCTAAAAAACAAAGCAACAGAGCCTAGGGCACTTCAACTTATGGTCCTATAGCTTAGGGAAATTCAAATCAAAAAGACACAGCCACCCCAAAATTTGGGATGAATCTGTTTACAAGAACCTGGTTTACGGTACAAGCTAAATATCGCAGAAAGTGAAAAATGGATAAAGAAGTTGTGGTACTTACGTACAATGCAATATCACTCAGCAATGAAATCTATGTCATCAGGCCCGTAGCAGCATAATGAGTGGATTCAGGTATGATGATTCTAACTGAAATAAGTCACACAGAAAAAGAAACATCATAAGATATCACTAATACACGGAATGTAAATTTGGCTACACAGGAACTGGATTACAAAACAGAACAGGGTCTCAAATTTAGAAAACCAAATTATGCTTGCTCAAGTGGAAAGGTGAGTTGGGGTGCTGCATAAAACCAGAGATTGAAATGAGCACAGATAAAGTTCCTTAAGCCAAATATGGAATAGACAAGAGCTACTCCTTGCTCAACAAAATGTACTCAACACCCCATATTAAACGCCTAAGAATGTACCTGACTAGTAAGTATCTTAAAACCTATGGATTGCTATGTCTCTGAAAGAGAATCAAGCGTGAGTACAGGGGCATAAACGCAGCAGTGATAGGATTGGAGAGGTTCGGTGAGCAAATGAAGACCCTTTGAAGTCATATTGCATGGTACCCATTCCACGGGTCTCAACTCTCCAGGTTTAAGGGATTCTTCCTTCAGCTAAAACATGCATGTGGAACCCAGAGTATGATCAACCGTGTGATCGGGAGACGTGTTCCAATATATCTCAGTTCTCGTCCCCTGGTATTCGGGTGCAACATTCCAGACGCTTTACTAACACTCTCCCGACTTGGAGAGTCAGTGCCTTTAACCTCCTGTTTGGCCCAGTTTGCAATTTCTGCGGAAGATGAACAGGAAATGGGAGAACCAATGAGAGACTAGCTGGAGGTGTCTGGACGGGCAAATTTAACTCTCATTCCCACCAGGAAGAGGAATTATCCAAAGGCTCAGCGTGCGGTGCTGGAACCAGATTAGGGCCTGAAGCAATCCTGCGGTGTTGCGGCCAGCTCACAAGAAAGCGAGTTGAAGAAAGGAGCTCAGGGGCACTGTAATTCACAAACCTGCAGAGTTATAAATGACAGCTATCGTCCAAAAATATACTGAAGTAAGGCTTCCAACAGAACTTGAATGCGGGGCAGAATTGCAGGAAACCGATTTCAGGAGGTAGACTGCAATTGCATTTAAAGCATAGGAAAAGAGCAGAACGTCCACAATGATGCATTTGGCCAAAAAGGGCGTATGCGTTTTTTCCTGAATATATTCAGGGAAAAAACGCATACGCCCTTTTTGGCCAACCAAGCAAGCTCTCAAAGGAAATCTGCACTACAATGAAGTCTCACTTCCCCCGGTCAAAAGGGCCATCTGAAAAATGTGTAAAATCCAGAAAGGCAGGACAGGCCATGGAGAACTGGGAGCCTTGTTATGCTGATGGGCGGGATGTAAATTGCCAACAGCCACTCGGGAGAAGTGTATGGTGTTTCCTGAAACATCTAAAAAACAAAGCAACAGAGCCTAGGGCATTTCCACTTATGGTCCTATAGCTTAGGGAAATTCAAATCAAAAAGACACAGCCACCCCACAATTTGGGATGAATCTGTTTACAAGAACCTGGTTTACGGTACAAGCTAAATATCGCAGAAAGTGAAAAATGGATAAAGAAGTTGTGGTACTTACGTACAATGCAATATCACTCAGCAATGAAATCTATGTCATCAGGCCCTTAGCAGCATAATGAGTGGATTCAGGTATGATGATTCTAACTGAAATAAGTCACACAGAAAAAGAAACATCATAAGATATCACTAATACACGGAATGTAAACTTGGCTACAGAGGAACTGGATTACAAATCAGAACAGGGTCTCAAATTTAGAAAACCAACTTATGCTTGCTTAAGCGAAAAGGTGAGTTGGGGTGCTGCATCAAAGCAGAGATTGAAATGAGCACAGATAAAGTTCCTTAAGCCAAATATGGAATAGACAAGAGCTACTCCTTGCTCAACGAAATGGACTCAACACACCATATTAAACGCCTAAGAATGTACCTGACTAGTAAGTATCTTAAAACCTATGGATTGCTATGTCTCTGAAAGAGAATGAAGCGTGTGTACAGGGGCATAAACGCAGCAGTGATAGGATTGGAGAGGTTCGGTGAGCAAATGAAGACCCGTTGAAGTCATATTGCATGGTACCCATTCCAGGGGTCTCAACTCTCCAGGTTTAAGGGATTCTTCCTTCAGCTTAAACATGCATGTGGAACCCAGAGTATGATCAACCATGTGATCGATAGACGTGTTCCAATATGTCTCAGTTCTCGTCCCCTGGTACTCGGGTGCAACATTCCAGACGCTTTACTAACACTCTCCCGACTTGGAGAGTCAGTGCCTTTAACCTCCACTTTGGTCCAGTTTGCAATTTCTGCGGAAGATGAACAGGAATAGTGAGAACCGATGAGAGACTAGCTGGAGGTTTCTGGACGGGCAAATTTAACTCTCATTTCCCACAAGGAAGAGGAATTAACCAAAGGCTCAGTGTGCCGTGCCGGAACCAGATTAGGGCCTGAAGCAATCCTGCGGTGTTGCGGCCAGCTCACAAGAAAGCGAGTTGAAAAAAGGAGCTCAGGGGCACTGTAATTCACAAACTTGCAGAGTTATAAATGACAGCTATCATCCAAAAATATACTGAAGTAAGGCTGCCAAGAGGATTTGAAAGCGGGGCAGAATTGCAGGACACCGATTTCAGGAGGTAGACTGGAATTGCATTTAAAGCATAGGAAAAGAGGCAGAACGTCGACAATGAGACACTTGGCCAAAAGGGGCGTATGCGTTTTTTCCTGAATATATTCAGGAAAAAACGCATACGCCCCTTTTGGCCAACCAAGCAAGCTTGCAAAGGAAATCTGCACTACAATGAAGTCTCACTTCCCCCCAGTCAAAAGGGCCATCTGAAAAAAGTGTAAAATCCAGAAAGGCAGGCCAGGCCATGGAGAACTGGGAGCCTTGTTATGCTGATGGGGGGGATGTAAATTGCCAACAGCCACTGGGGAGAAGTGTATGGTGTTTCCTGAAACATCTAAAAAACAAAGCAACAGAGCCTAGGGCACTTCCACTTATGGTCCTATAGCTTAGGGAAATTAAAATCAAAAAGACACAGCCACCCCAAAGTTTGGGACGGCTCTGTTTACAAGAACCTCGTTTACAGGCCAAGTTCAATATTGCAGAAAGCGAAAAATGTATAAAGAAGTTGTGGTATTTACGTACAATGCAATATGACTCATCAATGAAATCTATGTCATCAGGCCCGTAGCAGCATAATGAGTGGATTCAGGTATGATGATTCTAACTGAAATAAGTCACACAGAAAAAGAAACATCATAAGATATCACTAATACACGGAATGTAAACTTGGCTACACAGGAACTGGATTACAAAACAGAACAGGGTCTCAAATTTAGAAAACCAACTTATGCTTGCTTAAGGGGAAAGGTGAGTTGTGGTGCTGCCTAAAACCAGAGATTGAAATGAGCACAGATAAAGTTCCTTAAGCCAAATATGGAATAGACAAGAGCTACTCCTTACTCAACGAAATGGACTCAACACACCATATTAAACGCCTAAGAATGTACCTGACTAGTAAGTAACTTAAAACCTATGGATTGCTATGTCTCTGAAAGAGAATCAAGCGTGTGTACAGGGGCATAAATGCAGCAGTGATAGGATTGGAGAGGTTCGGTGAGCAAATGAAGACCCGTTGAAGTCATATTGCATGGTACCCATTCCAGGGGTCTCAAATCTCCAGGTTTAAGGGATTCTTCCTTCAGCTTAAACATGCATGTGGAACCCAGAGTATGATCAACCATGTGATCGGTAGACGTGTTCCAATATGTCTCAGTTCTCGTCCCCTGGTACTCGGGTGCAACATTCCAGACGCTTTACTAACACTCTCCCGACTTGGAGAGTCAGTGCCTTTAACCTCCACTTTGGTCCAGTTTGCAATTTCTGCGGAAGATGAACAGGAATAGTGAGAACCGATGAGAGACTAGCTGGAGGTTTCTGGACGGGCAAATTTAACTCTCATTTCCCACAAGGAAGAGGAATTAACCAAAGGCTCAGTGTGCCGTGCCGGAACCAGATTAGGGCCTGAAGCAATCCTGCGGTGTTGCGGCCAGCTCACAAGAAAGCGAGTTGAAAAAAGGAGCTCAGGGGCACTGTAATTCACAAACTTGCAGAGTTATAAATGACAGCTATCGTCCAAAAATATACTGAAGTAAGGCTGCCAAGAGGATTTGAAAGCGGGGCAGAATTGCAGGACACCGATTTCAGGAGGTAGACTGGAATTGCATTTAAAGCATAGGAAAAGAGGCAGAACGTCGACAATGAGACACTTGGCCAAAAGGGGCGTATGCGTTTTTTCCTGAATATATTCAGGAAAAAACACATACGCCCTTTTTGGCCAACCAAGCAAGCTTCCAAAGGAAATCTGCACTACAATGAAGTCTCACTTCCCCCCGGTCAAAAGGGCCATCTGAAAAAAGTGTAAAATCCAGAAAGGCAGGACAGGCCATGGAGAACTGGGACCTTGTTATGCTGATGGGGGGGGATGTAAATTGCCAACAGCCACTGGGGAGAAGTGTATGGTGTTTCCTGAAACATCTAAAAAACAAAGCAACAGAGCCTAGGGCACTTCCACTTATGGTCCTATAGCTTAGGGAAATTAAAATCAAAAAGACACAGCCACCCCAAAGTTTGGGACGGCTCTGTTTACAAGAACCTCGTTTACAGGACAAGTTCAATATTGCAGAAAGCGAAAAATGTATAAAGAAGTTGTGGTACTTACGTACAATGCAATATGACTCATCAATGAAATCTATGTCATCAGGCCCGTAGCAGCATAATGAGTGGATTCAGGTATGATGATTCTAACTGAAATAAGTCACACAGAAAAAGAAACATCATAAGATATCACTAATACACGGAATGTAAACTTGGCTACACAGGAACTGGATTACAAAACAGAACAGGGTCTCAAATTTAGAAAACCAACTTATGCTTGCTTAAGGGGAAAGGTGAGTTGTGGTGCTGCCTAAAACCAGAGATTGAAATGAGCACAGATAAAGTTCCTTAAGCCAAATATGGAATAGACAAGAGCTACTCCTTACTCAACGAAATGGACTCAACACACCATATTAAACGCCTAAGAATGTACCTGACTAGTAAGTAACTTAAAACCTATGGATTGCTATGTCTCTGAAAGAGAATCAAGCGTGTGTACAGGGGCATAAACGCAGCAGTGATAGGATTGGAGAGGTTCGGTGAGCAAATGAAGACCCTTTGAAGTCATATTGCATGGTACCCATTCCACGGGTCTCAACTCTCCAGGTTTAAGGGATTCTTCCTTCAGCTAAAACATGCATGTGGAACCCAGAGTATGATCAACCGTGTGATCGGGAGACGTGTTCCAATATATCTCAGTTCTCGTCCCCTGGTACTCGAGTGCAACATTCCAGACACTTTACTAACACTCTCCCGACTTGGAGAGTCAGTGCCTTTAATCTCCTGTTTGGCCCATTTGCAATTTCTGTGGAAGATGAACACGAATAGGGAGAACCAATGAGAGACTAGCTGGAGGTGTCTGGACGGGCAAATTTAACTCTCATTCCCACCAGGAAGAGGAATTAAACAAAGGCTCAGCTTGCAGTGCCGGAACCAGATTAGGGCCTGAAGCATTCCTGCGGTGTTGCGGCCAGCTCACAAGAAAGCGAGTTGAAGAAAGGAGCTCAGGGGCACTGTAATTCACAAACCTGCAGAGTTATAAATGACAGCTATCGTCCAAAAATATACTGAAGTAAGGCTGCCAACAGAACTTGAATGTGGGGCAGAATTGCGGGAAACCGATTTCAGGAGGTAGACTGCAATTGCATTTAAAGCATAGGAAAAGAGGCAGAACGTCGACAATGAGACACTTGGCCAAAAGGGGCGTATGCGTTTTTTCCTGAATATATTCAGGAAAAAACGCATACGCCCTTTTTGGCCAACCAAGCAAGCTTCCAAAGGAAATCTGCACTACAATGAAGTCTCACTTCACCCCGGTCAAAAGGGCCATCTGAAAAAAGTGTAAAATCCAGAAAGGCAGGACAGGCCATGGAGAACTGGGACCTTGTTATGCTGATGGGGGGGATGTAAATTGCCAACAGCCACTGGGGAGAAGTGTATGGTGTTTCCTGAAACATCTAAAAAACAAAGCAACAGAGCCTAGGGCACTTCCACTTATGGTCCTATAGCTTAGGGAAATTAAAATCAAAAAGACACAGCCACCCCAAAGTTTGGGACGGCTCTGTTTACAAGAACCTCGTTTACAGGACAAGTTCAATATCGCAGAAAGCAAAAAATGGATAAAGAAGTTGTGGTACTTACGTACAATGCAATATCACTCATCAATGAAATCTATGTCATCAGGCCCGTAGCAGCATAATGAGTGGATTCAGGTATGATGATTCTAACTGAAATAAGTCACACAGAAAAAGAAACATCATAAGATATCACTAATACACGGAATGTAAACTTGGCTACACAGGAACTGGATTACAAAACAGAACAGGGTCTCAAATTTAGAAAACCAACTTATGCTTGCTTAAGGAGAAAGGTGAGTTGGGGTGCTGCATAAAACCAGAGATTGAAATGAGCACAGATAAAGTTCCTTAAGCCAAATATGGAATTGACAAGAGCTACTCCTTGCTCAACGAAATGGACTCAACACCCCATATTAAACGCCTAAGAATGTACCTGACTAGTAAGTATCTTAAAACCTATGGATTGCTATGTCTCTGAAAGAGAATCAAGCGTGTGTACAGGGGCATAAACGCAGCAGTGATAGGATTGGAGAGGTTCGGTGAGCAAATGAAGACCCTTTGAAGTCATATTGCATGGTACCCATTCCACGGGTCTCAACTCTCCAGGTTTAAGGGATTCTTCCTTCAGCTAAAACATGCATGTGGAACCCAGAGTATGATCAACCATGTGATTGGGAGACGTGTTCCAATATGTCTCATTTCTCATCCTCTGGTACTCGGGTGCAACATTCCAGACACTTTACTAACACTCTCCCGACTTGGAGAGTCAGTGCCTTTAACCTCCTGTTTGGCCCAGTTTGCAATTTCTGCAGAAGATGAACAGGAATAGGGAGAACCAATGAGAGCCTAGCTGGAGGTGTCTGGACAGGCAAATTTAACTCTCATTTCCCACCAGGAAGAGGAATTAACCAAAGGCTCAGCGTGCCATGCTGGAACCAGATTAGGGCCTGAAGCAAATCTGCGGTGTTGCAGCCAGCTCACAAGAAAGTGAGTTGAAGAAAGGAGCTCAGGGGCACTGTAATTCACAAACCTGCAGAGTTATAAATGACAGCTATCGTCCAAAAATATACTGAAGTAAGGCTGCCAAGAGGACTTGAAAGCGGGGCAGAATTGCGGGAAACCGATTTCAGGAGGTAGACTGAAATTGCATTTAAAGCATAGGAAAAGAGGCAGAACGTCCACAATGATGCACTTGGCCAAAAAGGGCGTATGCGTTTTTTCCTGAATATATATGAATATATATGAGTGGATTTAGGTATGATGATTCTAAATGAAATAAGTCACACAGAAAAAGAAACATGATAAGATATCACTAATACACGGAATGTGAACTTGCCTACACATGAACTTAATTACAAAACAGAACAGGGTCTCAAGTTTAGAAAACCAACTTATGCTTGCTTAAGGGGGAAGGTGAGTTGGGGTGCTGCCTAAAACCAGAGTTTGACATTAGCACAGATACTGTTCCATAAGCCAAATATGTAATAGACAAGACCTACCCCTTGCTCAACAAAATGGACTCAACAATGAGGTATCACCTCACAGCTGATAGAATGGGCATCATCAGAAAATCTACAAACAAAAAATGCTGGAAAGGGTGTGGAGAAAAGGAACCCTTTTCCACTATTGTTGGGAATATAAATTGATACAGTCACTGGAGAACAATATGGAGTTCTTAAGAAACTAACAATAGAATTACCATATGATACAGTAATCCCAGTACTGGACATATACCTAGACAAAACCATAAATCAAAAAGAGACATTCACTGCAATGTTCATTGCATCACTATTTACAATATCGAGGTAATGGAAGCAACCTAAATGCCCACAGACAGACGAATGCATAAAGCTGTGGTACATATATAAAATGGAATATTACTAAGCCATGAAAAGGAATGAAATTGGGTCATTTGTAGAGACGTCGATGGGTCTAGAATCTGTCATACAGAGTGAAGTAAGTCAGAAAGAGAAAAACAAATCTTGTATATTCATGCATATATGTGGAACCTAGAAAAACTGTACAGATTAACCATTTTGCAAGGCATAAATAGAGCAACAGATGTAGACAACAAATGTATGGACAACAAGGGGGGAAAGCTGTTGGGGGGGTGGTGGTGGGAGGAGTTGAGAGACTGGGATTGGCATGTATACATTTATATGTATAAAATAGATAACCAATAAGAACCTGCTGTATAAAAATATAAAATAAAATTCAAAATTGAAAAGAAATAAAATTTAAAAAATAAAACGGAAAAAACAATTATTCCCTTCACATACATGTATTTATATGAATAAATTATTTCCATGCTTATATCTGTAAATACAAAAAAGAGGAATAAAATCTACCTTGAACCAAAAATGAAAAAGAGAAAAAAAACACAGAACCCACCAGTTCCACAGAGGAAAACCGTATCAGGGCACTTGCTCCAGTTGTAAACAATTCTGAAGTTGGTCAGTGGTGGGGAATCGTCTCCCATTCAGCCAGCAGCCCCCACGCAACAAGCGTCCTCATTGCAAAGCTGGGGCACCGTGCCGAGGCATCTGTGAGTAAACGTGAGTTGAGCCCCAGGCCACTTGCTGCTGAACTATTCCCACCCATCCCAGGTAAAACACCTGAATATATACAAGGACTTGAAAGCCTAGAGGAAGGGCCATAGAGCCACACGAGTGACAGCATGCCGGCCGACTTGGTGCCTGCAGGCCAGCCAGGATGGTCCTGGCCCTGGGTGCTCTTCTGGAAGATTTCCATTTCCCTGCCTGAGATACCCGTCCTGTCCCTGCCCCCACTGCTTTTTTCCTTCCTCACCTCTGCCCAGGGAGAAATTCCAGCAGCAGGTATGGGTGACACATCCTCTTCTTTAGCAGGTGGCAGCCTGGAAACTGCTGCAGAAAGTCCAGCAGAGCCCCACTCACACTGGGCCACCCACAAAGCCGTGGCCTCTCACTCCCTCCCACCAGCCCAGCCCCGAGACTGCTGACAGGGCAGAGAAAATGGCGTCAGGCACGGCTGCAGGGGCTCTTGCTGCCTGGAGTGGTATTTATATTGATCTCAACCCAGGCACACCTGGGGAGGGCTGGCTGGCACGGTAAGGCTGCCCAGCTCAGCCAATCATCACCCCTCAGGGGCTCACAGTTGCAGAAAATGGAACTTGCTGAACCGGCCAGGTCCAAGGAACAGGTGTGGGCTCCTGAGAGTCAGGATAGACAAGGGGCTGCAGCTTTGGCTTGTTTTCTAATCATTTTATCTGGCCCATGAGTGGGAGACAACTTCAAGAAAACCCTCTCCTAATGAGAGGAACGCAGGAGTCAGGGAGAGGAGGGGTGGGTGGTGGTTGGAGACAGAGGCCTGGTGCCCTGGGTGCAGTGGAAGTCTCTGGAAGACCAGGTGGAGGGAGGCCGCACAGAGTGATGCCCAGGGTCACAGACCTGTCGCAGCTGCTGTTTGTTAGTTCAAGTCCTGCTCTGAGGTGCTCTGTGTCAGCTCTGAGCGACAGGTGAGCTGGGGGTGCTCTGCAATGAGGGCTATGTGCACGGTTCCTGTGTGCCCAGCCCTGCCACGGTACCTGCAAGGGTAGCTCTGTATCCTGGGAGGGGCCTGACCACGAGAGCCCCGTGGGCTGGGGTGGGGGGTGGGGTACCTGCCCAGGTGAGCTCCATATTCTGGGATTGGTCTGACCACGAGAGCCCCATGGGCTGCTGGGGACCTGGTAAAGGATGTCAGGACAGTCAGTGAAGCCACCGAGGATATACCTCCAGTTGCTCCTAATTCCTACACCCTGCTGGTCATTCTACCAACCACCAGGACATGGTATTCTGTATTAGTCTTCAATGATGCCTTCTTTTGTATTCCATTAGTCCCAGAGTCACAAGAAATTTTGGCTTGTGAGTGGCAGGACTCAACATACAACTAAAACAATACTTCCGGGCCGTCTTGCCCCAAGGGTGCAAAAATTCCCACACTATCTTTGGGGAAACCTTAGCTAAAGACCTAAAAGTTCTACCTCTGGAAAAGGAAACCCTCCTTCAGTACTCAGACGACATTCTGATTGCCAGCCCTACTAAGGAGGCCTCTGAACTACCAAGCCAATAAAGGATAGAAGTTGTCCAAGAAAAAGCTCAAATATCACAGACTGCGGTGACCTGCCTGGGCTTCATTCTCACAGAAGGTCGGAGAAGCCCATCCCAGGAAAGGGAAGAAACCATTTTCGGCCTTACCCCTTTCTAAAACTAGAAGACAGCTTAGGGGTTCCTGGGGAGGCCAGGGTTTGCTGCTTCTGGATCCCTAACTACAGTCTACTAGCTGGGCCTCTATATGAAACACTGAAAGGAAAAGATGATGATCCTTTTGAATAGAATCCAGAAGTGGCCTTTCAAGAATGGAAAGAGCAGTCAATTCAGACCCTTGCCCTGGAACTCCCTAATTTGGCTAAACCCTTTGACCTTTACATTCCCGGTGAAAGGTGAATCGCCATTGGAGAATTAGTGCAAAAACTGGGACCACTTGAAATGGAACAATGCAAGAATGCCATCCAGGTAGGATAAACTACGGTCACCAAGGGGCTTGGCCCACTGCCGCATCTGGCCAAGATACTGGCGGTATCTAAAAACCTGGAAATCAGCAGCCAAAAAGGCCACCTCCCTCCTAAGGGAAAAGGACCCCACGTGGTGATCCTAACCACCAACCATGCCCTGAAGTTGCAGGGTTTGCTCCGTGGGCACACCAACCTCGAGTGCGGAGGCCCTCCAACTCCAACATCCAGAGAGATAACCGGGGGCAACAGGGCACCATGACGACTCGTGTGAACATCACTTGACCTGGAGTTTCTCTCATAAAACAACAAGAGTGTGTCCCAAAAGAGTAGACTACTGCTTGCAGGACTTACTGCACCCAGAGGGGAGCTAATAATCTTGGCGGGGGAACCGTATATCACACTGTCACCATAGAAAAGCCTACAGACACCGTGATGATGGTGGCCAATAAGACTGGCTGGACTCCTGTTTACTTCAAAAGGCTGTTGACTCAGTGGCCATCATGGTCCTTGATCACCACTGACCCTGGACTGCCTGGGAGTTGAGCGGGCAGGGCTCTGACACCTGGTGCTGTTTGTACGTTAATTCAGGGGCCTAATTGAAGAAAGCACAGACTACTGTTCAGAGCATCTAGGCTGGCAGAAACGGTCAGCCTAAGGTGGCCGAACAAATGTGGGACGGGGTGAAACCGGCCCCCACAGCGTCTCTGCACATCTCTTTCCTGGACCCTTAAAGGTCATTAGAATCTATAACGCTTCCAATGCTGGTGCTCAGGTGGACGAGCAGGGAGGCAGGGGGCCTGGGGACAATCAACGTCACCTGGAGGCTGCTGGGGAGAAGCTCTGACCCTCGCCCCTTGGTATGAGGGCTCCCAACTCAGCACTCAGCAGTTACAGAAGAAGGGTCTGCACCCTCAGCACTCCAAGAATGAGGAACGGGACAAAAGGCAGAGGAGGGGTTTGTCCCCAGCAAAGCCCATTAAAAATCCCTGGGAGATAAAAATAGAATCTGGGCAATAAAGTCAAGTCTAACCTTTCTTATCCTTTGTGCTTTGTCTAATTTCATGTGCTCCTAGGGTCCCGCATGCAGAGGTTCCACACCCGGCACTTCAGACCAGATTTCCTAGTGCAGAATGGCTGGGTCGACACCTCAGCTCCTGGGGCCCAGTGCAGACTCCGCGATATAGAGCCTGAGCTGCAGCCAACCCGGCCCTCGAGAGCTCCGCCCCCTCCCTCCCACTGACTCTGACAGGATCTCTACACAGCAGCCCAGCCCACAGCCCACGGGGTAGTGCATGCTCTCACCTCTCCATTCTCTGATCAAAATATAAAGTTTCCTTTGCTTGTGAACCAAACTCAGTCTCGATCTGTTGGCCCCAATGACACTGCGCAGGGGGACACTTGTTGGGGTCCACTCTGGAGGATCAGTAACAGAAATTGAGACTATTGTAACCTCAATGAACAGATGTGTGAGCCAAACTGTAGTTAACATAGAACAGTGTATAAGGCTCGGGTAAAATAAGATGTTTCTAACGCTTCCATTGGCTATTTCCATCACTTTATTATAAGCAAGTTCAGTGAAAAGGTTTGTCTTATTTGTCAGGTCAATATTAGAGAAACGAAGTGATTTCTTTCCAAGGATGTACATCTAATAATCTTGGTTAAAGCTTCAATCTTGTTTTAAATGCTTTTCCATTGAAAATGATACCTCTCTTTCAGCTCCCCCATTTCTGAGAAGTATAAAATCTTATAATTTATTATTACCAAAGGGGAAAGGTGGGAGGAGGGATAAATTAACAGTTTGGGATTAACACATACACACTGCTATGTATAAAATAGATCATCAACAAGGAACTACTGTATAGCACAGGGAACTACACTCAACATTTTGCAATAACCTATAAGGGGAAATAATCTGAAAAAGAATAGATATTTTTATTGACATCATCTATCAATGACAGTTAAAGTGTAACCTAGGGGAAGCTGGTGGTGAGTGCTTCTGACCCTGAAGACTTCAATCATCTAAAGTTTGGACTCTGCCTACTTCCCAAGGCCCTTAATGAACATATGTGTAGCCGTAGCTTAAAAAATTCCCCAGTTTGGGTTTCGGGGAGACACTGATTTTGAAAAAGCCCTGGTGTTCTCCTTACATGAATGGGACTCTTCCTACTGCTAAAACATGTCTGTCACACCCAGAGGATGGTATACCGTCTGATCGGGAAGAGTTTGGAAAAGGCATCTCATCTCCTCATCTCCTGGTGCTCGGGTTCACCCATCCAGCGTCTTTACTAACAGTCTCCCCACTTGGAGATGGCAGCACTGTCAACATCCTGTTGCGTACAGTTTGGAATTTGTCCAGAGGATGAAGCGGAAGGATGAGGAACAATGAGAGACAAGTCCTAGGTGTTCAGACAGGCACATGTCACTCTAATTTCCAATCAGGAAGACGAATTGACCAAAGGCTAGGGTTGCCCATGGAAACAGTATAGGGCTTGAGGAAATCCCGCTGCTTTGTGGCCAGTTCCCATAAACACAAGTTGAACAATGGAACTCAGGGGCAGTAAAATTCACGAAACTGCAGAGTTGAAAATATCCATCACTGAAAAATGTCTTGAGGAAAGTCAGAGAAAAGGACTTGTAAGCAAGGGAGAATGGCAGGAAAGGGATTTGAGGAGGTAGAAAGGACTCGCCATTAAGCACAAGAAAAGGAGCTGAACATTGCCAACATTGCAGTTGGCCAAAAAGGGTGTATGCGTTTTTTTCTGTATATATTCAAGAAAAGGGCATACACTTTTTTAGCCAACCAAACAGGTGGGCACTGGAAGTCAATACTACAAGAGATATCACTTCGCATCAGTCAGAAGAGCCATCCTCATAAAGTGTAAACAACAAAAATGCAGGACAGGGCAAGGAGAAGAGGGAGCCCTGTGAGACTTATAGTGGAAATGTATATTGCCAACGGCCATTCTGGAGAAGTGTATTGTGTTTACTAAAGCATCTAAAAAATGAGCTACAGAGCATAGGGCACTTGCACTCATGGGCATATATCTTGGGAAAAACAAAAATCGAGAGGACACAGGCACCCCAATGTTTACCCCCTCTCTGTTTAAAAGATCCTCGACTAGGATATAACTTAAATGTCTCTGGAGAGAAAAAATGGATAGAGATGTGGTACTTAGGTAGAGTGGAATATTATTCAGCCTGGAAATCAATGAAATATGGCCAGTTGTAACAACTCCGGAGGAGTTACGTATGATCATTCTAAGTGACATAATTCAAAAAGAAAAAGACACATATCATAAGATATCACTTAAAGGTGGAATCCAAAATGGCTACACATGAAATAAATTACAAAACAAAAACATAGTCAAATATGTAGAAAACACGCATAAGGCTGCTAAACGGGAAAGGTGGGGAGGGGTGAGGCATCATCCAGGAGGTTGAAATTAGCAAAGATACCATTCCAAATACCAAACTGATAATCAACAAGGCCTACACGGTAGCTAAAAGAACTGCACTCAGCACACTCAAGTCACCGGAAAAGAATATATACGACTGGTAAGAATCTGAAAAAGAATTTACTGATGTCTCTCTGTACGTGAATCAAGTGGATGTACAGCAGCAAGAAACAGAGCTTTGAAAATCAGCTGTAACCAATATAGTAATAAATTGAAAAAAATAAACGACAGAGAGACAGAGAAAACCTCTTACAACTTTTCCTCAGGGCCGGTGATGCAACATGGATTGAACACATCTAGACCCACAGCAGGATGAGACATAAGGCTGGAAACTGTTTGCACTAAGAGAAATGTGAGGTTGGGTGAGGAAATGCACACCCTTTAAAGTAATACTACCTGGTACCCATTCAATGGGTCCCAAATCTGCAGGTTCAAGGGATCTTCCTACAGCTAAAACATGCATGGAAAACCCAGAGGACTGTACACCATGTGATCGGGAGATGTGTCTAAAATGCAGCTCATTTATCCTCTCCTGGTGCTCCTGTTCACCATTCCAGCCACGTTACTTAGAATCTCCCCACTTGGAGAATCAGCACATTTCAACTTCTGTTTCACACATTTTGCAAATTGTGAGGAGGATGAACGGGAAGAGGGGGAACCAATGAGAGAATAGTTGTAGGGGTTCGGACGGGCACATATCACTCTAATTTCCCATTAAGAATAAGAATTGCAAAAAGGCTCAGCCCGCCTCGCCCGAGCCAAAATAGGGCCTGAAGCAATCCTGCGGGTTTGAGGCCAGCTCACAAAAGAGCAACTTAAAAAATGGAGCTCAGGGTCACTGCAATTCACAAACCTGCAGAGTTATAAATGAAAACTAACGTCCAAAAATATGTTGAGGTAAGGCAAAGAAGAGGATCTGAATGCAAGACAGAATTGCAAGAAACAGATTTCAAGAGATAGATTGGACTCATCTTTAAAGCACATGAAAAGCGGCAGATTTTCGACAATGATGCAGTTGGCCCAAAAGGGCGTATGCGTTTTTTCCTGATTATATCCAGGAAAAAACGCATACGCACTTTATGGGCAACGAAGCAAGCAAGCAATGCAAATGTGCACAACAAAGAAGTCTCATTTCCCACTGGTCAAAAGGGCCATCCTAAAAAATTGTAAAAACCAGAAATGCAGGACAGGCCATGGAGAACAGGGAGCCTTTATACGCTGATGGGCAGTGTGTGAACTGCCGAGAGCCACTCTGGAGAAGTGTATGGTGGTTCCTAAATCATCTAAAAAACAGAGCTACAGAGCATAGGACACTTCCAATCATGGGAGTATATCTAGGGAAGTCTAAAAATCAACAAGACACAAGCACACCACAGTTTAGGGCTACTCTGTTTACAAGAACCTCAACTTCAGTACACCTTAAATATCCCAGGAAAGAGAACAATGGATAAAGAAGATGTGGTACTTATGTACAATGGAATATCTCTTCACCATGATATCAATGTAATAAGGCTAGTAGAAGGATAAAGAGTGGATTTAGGTCCGATAATACTACTTGAAGTAAGTCAAACAGAAAAAGAAACATATCATAAGATATCACTTATAGAGGGAGGGTAAATATGGCTGCACAAGAAATGAATTACAGAACAGAACAGTGTCTCACATTTAGAAAACACACTTATTTCAGCTTAAGGGGAAAGGAGAGGTGGGGTGATGCATAAAACCAGAGTTTGAAATTAGCACAGATACCGTTCAATAAACCAAATAGATATTAGACAAGATCTACACCTTGCTCAATGAACTGGCCTCAACACACCCTATACACCGCAGAGAAATATATCTGAGTAATAAGAATCTTAAAACCCATGTATTGATATATCTCCATAAGGGAATCAAGTGTGTGCAGAGCGGCACAAACACAGCAGTGAAAATGAGCTAAACCCCATTATAGAAATAAATTTTAAAAACAAAACGCAGAAACAATGAAAGAGAGAAAAATTCTTACAAAATTCGCTCAGGGGCTGTGATGCAACCTGGATTGACCACATATAAACCCACAGCTGGATAAGACATAAGGCTGGACACTTGGGGCTGAGAGGATTGGTGAGCTTTGGTGAGCAACTGCCAAAAGTTTCATGCAATACTTCATGCTACTCATGCCAAGGGTCCCAACACTCCGGGTTGAAGGGAATCTTCCTACAGCTAAACCATGCTTGGGAAACCCAGCGACTGGTATACCATATGATCGGGAAAGGTTTCTAAAACGCACCTCATTTTTCCTCTCCTGGGGCTCCGGATCGACATTCCAGCCGCTTTACTAAAAATATCCCCACATGGAGAGTCAATGCCTTTAAGTTCTGGTATCGCACAGTCTGCAGTTAGTGCGGAGGATGAATGGGAATAGGGGGAACCAGTGAGAAACTAGATGTAGCGGTTTCAATGGGCACATGTCACTCTAATTTCACATCAGTAAGAAGAATAACCCTAACCCTAACCCTTCCCCGAAGCTTTCCCCTCACCCGTCCCCTAATCCTAACCCGAACGCTCACACTAACCCGCACCCTCACACGTACGCTCCCTCTAAATCATTGGCATACACTCACCTGGACCCTAAACCGTCCCCGTCCCCTAACCCTAACCGTAGCCCGAACCCTAACCCTAACCCTTCCCCGAAGCCTTCCCCTCACCCGTCCCCTAATCCTAACCCGTACGCTCACACTAACCCGCGTGCTCACACGTACGCTCCCCCTCAACCGTTGTCGTAAACTCACCTGGACCCTAAACCGTCCCCATCCCCTAACCCTAACCCTAGCCCGAACCCTGTCTCTAACCCTTCCCCGAAGCCTTCCCCTCACCCGTCCCCTAATCCTAACACGTACGCTCACATTAACCCGCGCCCTCACACGTACGCTCCCCCTAAACTGCTGTCGTACCATCACATGGACCCTAAACCGTCCCCGTCCCCTAACCCTAACCCTAGCCCGAACCCTAACCCTAACACTTCCCAGAAGCCTTCCCCTCACCCGTCCCCTAATCCTAACCCGTACGCTCACACTAACCCGCGCCCACACACGTACGCTCCCCCTAAACCGTTGTCGTACCGTCACCTGGAACCTAAACCTTCCCCTTCCCCTAACCCTAACCCTAGCCTGAACCCTAACCCTAACCCTTCCCAAAAGCCTTCCCCTAACCCGTCCCCTAATCCTAACCTGTACGCTCACACTAACCCGCACCCTCACACGTACGCTCCCCCTAAAGCGTTGTCGTACCCTCACCTGGACCCTAAAACGTGCCCGTCCCCTAACCCTAACACTTCCCCGAAGCCTTCCCCTCACCGTCCCCTAATCCTAACCCGTACGCTCACACTAACCCGCGCCCTCACACGTACGCTCCCCCTAAACTGTTGTCGTACACTCACCTGGACCCTAAACCGTCCCCGTCCCCTAACCCTAACCCTAGCCCGAACCCTAAACATAACTCTTCCCCGAAGCCTTCCCCTCACCCGTCCCCTAATCCTAACACGTGCGCTCACACTAACCTGCGCCCTCACACGTACGCTCCCCCTAAAGCTCTGTCGTACCCTCACCTGCACCCTAAACCGTCCCCGTCCCCGTCCCCTAACCCTAGCCTGAACCCTAACCCTAAACCTTCCCAGAAGCCTTCCCCTCACCCGTCCCCTAATCCTAACCCGTACGCTCACAGTAACCTGCGCCCTCACACGTACGCTCCCCCTCAACCGTTGTCGTACCCTCACCTGGACCCTAAACCGTCCCCATCCCCTAACCCTAACGCTAGCCAGAACCCTAACCCTAACCCTTCCCCGAAGCCTTCCCCTCACCGGTCCCATAATCCTAACCCGTACGCTCACACTAACCCACGCCCTCACACTTACGCTCCCCATAAACCGTTGTCGTAACCGAACCTGGACCCTAAACCATCCCCGTCCCCTAACCCTAACCCTAGCCCGAACCCTAACCCTAACCCTTCCCCGAAATCTTCCCCTCACCCGTCCCCTAATCCTAACCCATACGCTCACACTAACCCGCCCCTCACACGTACGCTCCCCCAAAATCGCTGTCGTACCATCACCTGGACCCTAAACCGTCCCCGTCCCCTAACCCTAACCCTAGCCCGAACCCTAACCCTAACCCTTCCCCGAAATCTTCCCCTCACCCGTCCCCTAATCCTAACCCATACCCTCACACTAACCGGCGCCCTCACACTTTCGCTCCCCCTAAACCGTTTTTGTACGCTCACCTGGACCCTAAACCGTCCCCTAACCCTAACCCTAACCCTAGCCCGAAACCTAACCCTAACCCTTTCCCGAAGCCTTCCCCTCACCCGTCCCCTAATCCTAATCCGTACGCTCACAGTAACCCACGTGCTCACACGTACGCTCCCCCTAAACCGTTGTCGTACCCTCACCTGGACCCTAAACCGTCCCCGTCCCCTAACCCTAACCCTAGCCCGAACCCTGACCCTAACCCTTCCCCGAAGCCTACCCCTCACACGTCCTCTAATCCTAACCCGTACCCTCACACTAACCCGCGCCCTCACACGTACCCTCCCCCAAAAGCGTTGTCGTACCCTCACCTGGACCCTAAACCGTCCCCATCCCCTAACCATAACCCTAGCCCGAACCCTAAACCAAACCTTTCCCCGAAGCCTTCCCCTTACTCGTCCCCTAATCCTAACCCGTACGCTCACACTAACCTGGGCTCTCACACGTACGCTCCTCCTAAACCGCTCCCGTACCCTCAACTGGACCCTAAACCGTCCCCGTCCCCTAACCCTAACCCTAGCCCGAACCCTATCCCTAAACCTTCCCCAAAGCCTTCCCCTCACCCGTCCCCTAATCCTAACCCGTACGCTCACACTAACCCATGCCCTCACACGTACGCTCTCCCT
The DNA here is from genome assembly GCF_964270905.1 of Leucopleurus acutus. NCBI lineage: Eukaryota > Metazoa > Chordata > Mammalia > Artiodactyla > Delphinidae > Leucopleurus > Leucopleurus acutus. The sequence goes on from NW_028138964.1 coordinate 232,886, forward strand.
AAACCGTTGTCATACCCTCACCTGGACCCTAAACCGTCCCCGTCCCCTAACCCTAACCCTAGCCCGAACCCTAACCCTAACCCATCCCCGAAGCCTTCCCCTCACCCGTCCCCTAATCCTAACCCCTACGCTCACACTAAACCGCGCCCTCACACGTACCCACCCCCTAAAGCGTTGTCGTACCCTCGCCTGGACCCTAAACCGTCCCCGTCCCCTAAACCTAACCCTACACCGAACCCTAACCGTAACCCTTCCCCGAAGCCTTCCCCTCACCCGTCCCCTAATCCTAACCCGTACGCTCACACTAACCCGCGCCCTCATACATACGCTCCTCCTAAAGCATTGTCGTACCCTTACCTGGACCCTAAACCGTCCCCGTCCGCTAACCCGAACCCTAAACATAACACTTCCCCGAAGCCTTCCCCTCACCCGTCCCCTAATCCTAACCCGTACGCTCACACTAATCCACGCCCTCACACGTACAGTCCCCCTAAACCATTGTCGTACACTCACCTGGACCCTAAACCGTCCCCGTCCCCATCCCCTAACCCTAGACCGAACCCTAACCGTAAACCTTCCCCGAAGCCTTCCCCTCACCCGTCCCCATCCTAACAGGTACGCTCACACTAACCCACGCCCTCACACGTACGCTCCCCCTAAGCCGTTGTCGTACCCTCACCTGGACCCTAAATGGTCCCCGTCCCCTAAACCTAACCCTAGCCCTAGCCCGAACCCTAACCCTAACCCTTTCCCGAAGCCTTCCCCTCACCCGTCCCCTAATCCTAACCCGTACGCTCACACTAACCCGCGCCCTCACACGTACGCTCCCCCTAAACCGTTGTCGTACCCTCACGTGGAACCTAAACCGTCCCCGTCCCCTAACCCTAACCCTAGCTCGAACCCTAACCCTAACACTTCCCCGAAGCCTTCCCCTCACCTGTCCCCTAATCCTAACCCGTACCCTCACACTAACCCGCGCCCTCACACGTACCCTCCCCCTAAAGCGTTGTCGTACACTCACCTCGACCCTAAAACGTCCCCGTCCCCTAACCCTAACCCTAGCCCGAACCCTAACCCTAACCCTTCCCCGAAGCCTTCCCCTCACCCGTCCCCTAATCCTAACACGTACCCTCACAGTAACACGCGCCCTCACACGTACGCTCCCCCTAAACCGTTGTCATTACCCTCAACTGGACCCTAAACCGTCCCTGTCCACTATCCCTAACCTTAGCCCGAACCCTAACCCTAACCCTTCCCCGAAGCCTTCCCCTCACACATCCCCTAATCCTAACCCGTATGCTCACACTAACCCGCTACCTCACACGTACGCTCCCCCTAAAGCGTTGTCGTACCCTCACCTGGACCCTAAACCGTCCCCGTCCCCTAACCCTAACCGTAGCCCGAACCCTAACCTTAACCCTTCCCCAAAGCCTTCCCCTCACCCGTACCCTAATCCTAACCCGTACGGTCACACTAACCCACGCCCTCACACGTACGCTTCCCCTAAAATGTTGTCGTACCCACACATGGACCCTAAACCGTCCCCGTCCCCTAACCCTAACCCTAGCCCGAACACTAGCCCTAACCCTTCCCCGAAGCCTTCCCCTCACCCGTCCCCTAATCCTAACACGTACGCTCACACTAACCCGCGCCCTCACACGTACCCTCCCCCTAAAGCGTTGTCGTACCCTCACCTGGACCCTAAACCTTCCCCGTCCCCTAACCCTAACCCTAGCCTGAACACTAACCCTAACACTTCCCCAAAACCTTCCCCTCACCCGTCCCCTAATCCTAACCCGTACGCTCACACTAACCCGCGCCCTCATACATACGCTCCTCCTAAAGCATTGTCGTACCCTTACCTGGACCCTAAACCGTCCCCGTCCGCTAACCCGAACCCTAAACATAACACTTCCCCGAAGCCTTCCCCTCACCCGTCCCCTAATCCTAACCCGTACGCTCACACTAATCCACGCCCTCACACGTACAGTCCCCCTAAACCATTGTCGTACACTCACCTGGACCCTAAACCGTCCCCGTCCCCATCCCCTAACCCTAGACCGAACCCTAACCGTAAACCTTCCCCGAAGCCTTCCCCTCACCCGTCCCCATCCTAAAAGGTACGCTCACACTAACCCACGCCCTCACACGTACGCTCCCCCTAAGCCGTTGTCGTACCCTCACCTGGACCCTAAATGGTCCCCGTCCCCTAAACCTAACCCTAGCCCTAGCCCGAACCCTAACCCTAACCCTTTCCCGAAGCCTTCCCCTCACCCGTCCCCTAATCCTAACCCGTACGCTCACACTAACCCGCGCCCTCACACGTACGCTCCCCCTAAACCGTTGTCGTACCCTCACGTGGAACCTAAACCGTCCCCGTCCCCTAACCCTAACCCTAGCTCGAACCCTAACCCTAACACTTCCCCGAAGCCTTCCCCTCACCTGTCCCCTAATCCTAACCCGTACCCTCACACTAACCCGCGCCCTCACACGTACCCTCCCCCTAAAGCGTTGTCGTACACTCACCTCGACCCTAAAACGTCCCCGTCCCCTAACCCTAACCCTAGCCCGAACCCTAACCCTAACCCTTCCCCGAAGCCTTCCCCTCACCCGTCCCCTAATCCTAACACGTACCCTCACAGTAACACGCGCCCTCACACGTATGCTCCCCCTAAACCGTTGTCATTACCCTCAACTGGACCCTAAACCGTCCCTGTCCACTATCCCTAACCTTAGCCCGAACCCTAACCCTAACCCTTCCCCGAAGCCTTCCCCTCACACATCCCCTAATCCTAACCCGTATGCTCACACTAACCCGCTACCTCACACGTACGCTCCCCCTAAAGCGTTGTCGTACCCTCACCTGGACCCTAAACCGTCCCCGTCCCCTAACCCTAACCGTAGCCCGAACCCTAACCTTAACCCTTCCCCAAAGCCTTCCCCTCACCCGTACCCTAATCCTAACCCGTACGGTCACACTAACCCACGCCCTCACACGTACGCTTCCCCTATAATGTTGTCGTACCCACACATGGACCCTAAACCGTCCCCGTCCCCTAACCCTAACCCTAGCCCGAACACTAGCCCTAACCCTTCCCCGAAGCCTTCCCCTCACCCGTCCCCTAATCCTAACACGTACGCTCACACTAACCCGCGCCCTCACACGTACCCTCCCCCTAAAGCGTTGTCGTACCCTCACCTGGACCCTAAACCTTCCCCGTCCCCTAACCCTAACCCTAGCCTGAACACTAACCCTAACACTTCCCCAAAACCTTCCCCTCACCCGTCCCCTAATCCTAACCCGTACGCTCACACTAACCCACGCCCTCACACGTACCCTCCCCCTAAAGCGCTATCGTACCCTCAACTGGACCCTAAACCGTCCCCGTCCCCTAAGCCTAACCCTAGCCCGAACCGTAACCCTAACACTTCCCCGAAGCCTTCCACTCACCCGTCCCCTAATTCTAACCCGTACGCTCACACTAACCCGTGCCCTCACACGTACGCTCCCCCTAAACCGTTGTCATACCCTCACCAGGACCCTAAACCGTCCCCGTCCCCTAGCCCTAAGCTTAGCCAGAACCCTAACCCTAACCCTTCCCCGAAGCCTTCCACTCACCCGTCCCCTAATCCTAACCCGTACGCTCACACTAACCCGCACCCTCACACGTACCCTCCTCCTCAAGCGTTGTCGTACCCTCATCTGGACCCTAAACCATACCCGTACCCTAACCTTAACCCTAGCTCGAACGCTAACCCTAACCATTCCCCGAAGCCTGCCCCTCACCCGTGCCCTAATCCTAACCCGTACGCTCACACTAACCCACGCCCTCACACGTACGCTCCCCCTAAACCGTTGTCGTACCCTCACCTGGACCATAAACCGTCCCCGTCACATAACCCTAACCCTAGCCCGAACCCTAACCCTAACCCTTCAACAAAGCCTTCCCCTAACCTGTCCCCTAATCCTAACACGTACGCTCACACTAACCGGCGCCCTCACATGTACGCTCCCCCTAAACCGTTGTCGTACACTCACCTGGACCCTAAACCGTCCTCGTCCCCTAAACCTAACCCTAGCCCGAACCCTAACCCTAACACTTCCCCGAAGCCTTCGCTTCACCCGTCCCCTAAAACTAATCCGTAAGCTCACACTAACACGCGCCCTCACACGTACGCTCCCCCTAAACCATTGTCGTACACTCACTTGGACCCTAAACCGCCCCCGTCCACTAACCCGAACCCTAGCCCGAACCCTATCCCTAAACGTTCCCCGAAGCCTTCCCCTGACCCGTCCCCTAATCCTAACCCATACGCTCACACTAACCCATGCCCTCACACGTACGCTCCCCCTAAACCTTTGTCGTACCCTCACCGGGACCCTAAACCGTCCTTGTCCCCTAACACTAACCCTAGCCCGAACCCTAACCCTAACACTTCCCCGAAGCCTTCCCCTCACCCGTCCCCTAAACCTAACCCGTAAGCTCACACTAACCCGTGCCCTCACACGTACGCTCCCCCTAAACCATTGTCGTACCCTCACCTGAGCCCTAAACCGTCCCCGTCCCCTAACCCTAACCCTAGCCCGAACCCTAACCCTAACCCTTCCCCGAAGACATCCCCTCACCCGTCCCCTAATCCTCACCCGTACGCTCACACTAACCCGCGCCCTCACACGTACGCTCCCCCTAAACCATTATCGTGCCCTCACCTGGACCCTAAACCTTCCCCATCCCCTAACCCTAACCCTAGCCCGAACCTTAACCCTAACCATTCCCCGAAACCTTCCCCTCACCCGTCCCCTAATCCTAACCCGTACGCTCACACTAACCCACGTCTTCACACGTACGCTCCCCCTAAACCGTTGTCGTACCCTCACCTGGACCCTAAACCGTCCCCGTCCCCTAACCCTAACCCTAGCCCGAACCCTAACACTAACCCTTCCCCGAAGCCTTCCCCTCACCCGTCCCCTAATCCTAACCCGTACGCTCACACTATCCAGTCCACTCACACGTACGCTGCCCCTAAACCGTTGTCGTACACACACCTGGACCCTAAACGGTCCCCATCCGCTAACCTTAACCCTAGCCCAGACCCTAACCCTAAACCTTCCCCAAAGCCTTCCAGTCACCCGTCCCCTAATCCTAACCCGTACGCTCACACTTACCCGCGCCCTCACACGTACGCTCCCCCTAAACAGTTTTTGTACCCTCACTTGGACCCTAAACCGTCCCCGTCCCCTAACCCTAACCCTAGCCCGAACCCTAACCCTAACCCTTCCCCGAAGCCTTCCCCTCACCCGTCCCCTAATGCTAGCCCGAACGCTCACACTAACCCGCGCCCTAACACGTACGCTCCCCCTAAACCGTTGTCGTACCCTCACCTGGACCCTAAATTGTCCCCGTCCCCTAACCCTAACCCTAGCCCGAACCCTAACCCTAGCCCTTGCCCGAAGCCTTCCCCTCACCCGTCCCCTAATCCTAACCCGTACGCTCACACTAAACAGCCCCCTCACACGTACGCTGCCCCTAAACCGTTGTGGTACCCTCACCTGGACCCTAAACCGTCCCCATCCCCTAACACTAACCCTACCCAAACCCTAACCCTAACCCGTCCCCGAAGCCTTCCCCTCACCCGTCCCCTAATCCTAACCCTTACGCTCAAACTAACCCGCGCCCTCACACGTACGCTCCCCCTAAACCGATGTCGTACCTTCATCTTGACCCGAAACCGTCCCCGTCCCCAAACCCTAACCCTAGCCCGAACCCTAACCCTAACCCTTCCCCGAAGCCTTCCCCTCACCCGTCCCCTAATCTTAACCCGTACGCTCACAGTAACCCGTGCCCTCACACATACGCTCCCCTTAAAACGTTGTCGTACCCTCACCTGGACCCTAAATCGTCCCCGTGCCCGTCCCCTAACCCTAACCCTAGCCCGAACCCAAAACCTAACCCTTCCCCGAAGCCTTCCCCTCACCCGTCCCCTAACCCTAACCCGTACGCTCACACTAACACGCGCCCTCACACGTACGCTCCCCCTAAACCGTTGTCGTAAACTCACCTGTACCCTAAACCGTCCCCGATCCCTAACCCTAACCCTAGCCCGAACCCTAACCCTAACCCTTCCCCGAAGCCTTCCCTTCACCCGTCCCCTAATCCTAACCCGTACGCTCACACTAACCCGCGCCCTCACATGTACGCTCCCCTTAAACCGTTGTCGTACCCTCACATGGACCCTAAACCGGCCCCGTCCCCTAACCCTAACCTTAGCTCGAAACCTTCCACGAAGCCTTCCCCTCATCTGGCCCCTAATCCTAACCTGTACGCTAACACTAACCCACACCCTCACACATTCGCTCCCCCTAAACCGTTGTCCTACCCTCACCTGGACCCGAAACCGTCCCCGTCCCCTAACCCTAAACTTAGCCCGAACCCTAACCCTAACCCTTCCCTGAAGCCTTCCCGTCACCAGTCCACTAATC